>NW_027443521.1:0-42712 GCF_048569485.1 Anomaloglossus baeobatrachus | reverse complement strand
AAAATGTGTTCATTTCATGTATGCGCGAAATGCCTTAAAAATGGCTTTAAAATGGATTTGGAGCATGGAGACGATTATCTCGGGATTGCAAGATAACCAAACAAAACTTTTAGTGGATTTCTACTTATTTTATTAAATATCATCTCCACCAAACAGGACAAGCTTGCATCTGTTATAGTTTTGGAGAAAAATGTGTTCATTTCATGTATGCGCGAAATGCCTTAAAAATGGCTTTAAAATGGATTTGGAGCATGGAGACGATTATCTCGGGATTGCAAGATAACCAAACAAAACTTTTAGTGGATTTCTACTTATTTTATTAAATATCATCTCCACCAAACAGGACAAGCTTGCATCTGTTATAGTTTTGGAGAAAAATGTGTTCATTTCATGTATGCGCGAAATGCCTTAAAAATGGCTTTAAAATGGATTTGGAGCATGGAGACGATTATCTCGGGATTGCAAGATAACCAAACAAAACTTTTAGTGGATTTCTACTTATTTTATTAAATATCATCTCCACCAAACAGGACAAGCTTGCATCTGTTATAGTTTTGGAGAAAAATGTGTTCATTTCATGTATGCGCGAAATGCCTTAAAAATGGCTTTAAAATGGATTTGGAGCATGGAGACGATTATCTCGGGATTGCAAGATAACCAAACAAAACTTTTAGTGGATTTCTACTTATTTTATTAAATATCATCTCCACCAAACAGGACAAGCTTGCATCTGTTATAGTTTTGGAGAAAAATGTGTTCATTTCATGTATGCGCGAAATGCCTTAAAAATGGCTTTAAAATGGATTTGGAGCATGGAGACGATTATCTCGGGATTGCAAGATAACCAAACAAAACTTTTAGTGGATTTCTACTTATTTTATTAAATATCATCTCCACCAAACAGGACAAGCTTGCATCTGTTATAGTTTTGGAGAAAAATGTGTTCATTTCATGTATGCGCGAAATGCCTTAAAAATGGCTTTAAAATGGATTTGGAGCATGGAGACGATTATCTCGGGATTGCAAGATAACCAAACAAAACTTTTAGTGGATTTCTACTTATTTTATTAAATATCATCTCCACCAAACAGGACAAGCTTGCATCTGTTATAGTTTTGGAGAAAAATGTGTTCATTTCATGTATGCGCGAAATGCCTTAAAAATGGCTTTAAAATGGATTTGGAGCATGGAGACGATTATCTCGGGATTGCAAGATAACCAAACAAAACTTTTAGTGGATTTCTACTTATTTTATTAAATATCATCTCCACCAAACAGGACAAGCTTGCATCTGTTATAGTTTTGGAGAAAAATGTGTTCATTTCATGTATGCGCGAAATGCCTTAAAAATGGCTTTAAAATGGATTTGGAGCATGGAGACGATTATCTCGGGATTGCAAGATAACCAAACAAAACTTTTAGTGGATTTCTACTTATTTTATTAAATATCATCTCCACCAAACAGGACAAGCTTGCATCTGTTATAGTTTTGGAGAAAAATGTGTTCATTTCATGTATGCGCGAAATGCCTTAAAAATGGCTTTAAAATGGATTTGGAGCATGGAGACGATTATCTCGGGATTGCAAGATAACCAAACAAAACTTTTAGTGGATTTCTACTTATTTTATTAAATATCATCTCCACCAAACAGGACAAGCTTGCATCTGTTATAGTTTTGGAGAAAAATGTGTTCATTTCATGTATGCGCGAAATGCCTTAAAAATGGCTTTAAAATGGATTTGGAGCATGGAGACGATTATCTCGGGATTGCAAGATAACCAAACAAAACTTTTAGTGGATTTCTACTTATTTTATTAAATATCATCTCCACCAAACAGGACAAGCTTGCATCTGTTATAGTTTTGGAGAAAAATGTGTTCATTTCATGTATGCGCGAAATGCCTTAAAAATGGCTTTAAAATGGATTTGGAGCATGGAGACGATTATCTCGGGATTGCAAGATAACCAAACAAAACTTTTAGTGGATTTCTACTTATTTTATTAAATATCATCTCCACCAAACAGGACAAGCTTGCATCTGTTATAGTTTTGGAGAAAAATGTGTTCATTTCATGTATGCGCGAAATGCCTTAAAAATGGCTTTAAAATGGATTTGGAGCATGGAGACGATTATCTCGGGATTGCAAGATAACCAAACAAAACTTTTAGTGGATTTCTACTTATTTTATTAAATATCATCTCCACCAAACAGGACAAGCTTGCATCTGTTATAGTTTTGGAGAAAAATGTGTTCATTTCATGTATGCGCGAAATGCCTTAAAAATGGCTTTAAAATGGATTTGGAGCATGGAGACGATTATCTCGGGATTGCAAGATAACCAAACAAAACTTTTAGTGGATTTCTACTTATTTTATTAAATATCATCTCCACCAAACAGGACAAGCTTGCATCTGTTATAGTTTTGGAGAAAAATGTGTTCATTTCATGTATGCGCGAAATGCCTTAAAAATGGCTTTAAAATGGATTTGGAGCATGGAGACGATTATCTCGGGATTGCAAGATAACCAAACAAAACTTTTAGTGGATTTCTACTTATTTTATTAAATATCATCTCCACCAAACAGGACAAGCTTGCATCTGTTATAGTTTTGGAGAAAAATGTGTTCATTTCATGTATGCGCGAAATGCCTTAAAAATGGCTTTAAAATGGATTTGGAGCATGGAGACGATTATCTCGGGATTGCAAGATAACCAAACAAAACTTTTAGTGGATTTCTACTTATTTTATTAAATATCATCTCCACCAAACAGGACAAGCTTGCATCTGTTATAGTTTTGGAGAAAAATGTGTTCATTTCATGTATGCGCGAAATGCCTTAAAAATGGCTTTAAAATGGATTTGGAGCATGGAGACGATTATCTCGGGATTGCAAGATAACCAAACAAAACTTTTAGTGGATTTCTACTTATTTTATTAAATATCATCTCCACCAAACAGGACAAGCTTGCATCTGTTATAGTTTTGGAGAAAAATGTGTTCATTTCATGTATGCGCGAAATGCCTTAAAAATGGCTTTAAAATGGATTTGGAGCATGGAGACGATTATCTCGGGATTGCAAGATAACCAAACAAAACTTTTAGTGGATTTCTACTTATTTTATTAAATATCATCTCCACCAAACAGGACAAGCTTGCATCTGTTATAGTTTTGGAGAAAAATGTGTTCATTTCATGTATGCGCGAAATGCCTTAAAAATGGCTTTAAAATGGATTTGGAGCATGGAGACGATTATCTCGGGATTGCAAGATAACCAAACAAAACTTTTAGTGGATTTCTACTTATTTTATTAAATATCATCTCCACCAAACAGGACAAGCTTGCATCTGTTATAGTTTTGGAGAAAAATGTGTTCATTTCATGTATGCGCGAAATGCCTTAAAAATGGCTTTAAAATGGATTTGGAGCATGGAGACGATTATCTCGGGATTGCAAGATAACCAAACAAAACTTTTAGTGGATTTCTACTTATTTTATTAAATATCATCTCCACCAAACAGGACAAGCTTGCATCTGTTATAGTTTTGGAGAAAAATGTGTTCATTTCATGTATGCGCGAAATGCCTTAAAAATGGCTTTAAAATGGATTTGGAGCATGGAGACGATTATCTCGGGATTGCAAGATAACCAAACAAAACTTTTAGTGGATTTCTACTTATTTTATTAAATATCATCTCCACCAAACAGGACAAGCTTGCATCTGTTATAGTTTTGGAGAAAAATGTGTTCATTTCATGTATGCGCGAAATGCCTTAAAAATGGCTTTAAAATGGATTTGGAGCATGGAGACGATTATCTCGGGATTGCAAGATAACCAAACAAAACTTTTAGTGGATTTCTACTTATTTTATTAAATATCATCTCCACCAAACAGGACAAGCTTGCATCTGTTATAGTTTTGGAGAAAAATGTGTTCATTTCATGTATGCGCGAAATGCCTTAAAAATGGCTTTAAAATGGATTTGGAGCATGGAGACGATTATCTCGGGATTGCAAGATAACCAAACAAAACTTTTAGTGGATTTCTACTTATTTTATTAAATATCATCTCCACCAAACAGGACAAGCTTGCATCTGTTATAGTTTTGGAGAAAAATGTGTTCATTTCATGTATGCGCGAAATGCCTTAAAAATGGCTTTAAAATGGATTTGGAGCATGGAGACGATTATCTCGGGATTGCAAGATAACCAAACAAAACTTTTAGTGGATTTCTACTTATTTTATTAAATATCATCTCCACCAAACAGGACAAGCTTGCATCTGTTATAGTTTTGGAGAAAAATGTGTTCATTTCATGTATGCGCGAAATGCCTTAAAAATGGCTTTAAAATGGATTTGGAGCATGGAGACGATTATCTCGGGATTGCAAGATAACCAAACAAAACTTTTAGTGGATTTCTACTTATTTTATTAAATATCATCTCCACCAAACAGGACAAGCTTGCATCTGTTATAGTTTTGGAGAAAAATGTGTTCATTTCATGTATGCGCGAAATGCCTTAAAAATGGCCTTAAAATGGATTTGGAGCATGGAGACGATTATCTCGGGATTGCAAGATAACCAAACAAAACTTTTAGTGGATTTCTACTTATTTTATTAAATATCATCTCCACCAAACAGGACAAGCTTGCATCTGTTATAGTTTTGGAGAAAAATGTGTTCATTTCATGTATGCGCGAAATGCCTTAAAAATGGCTTTAAAATGGATTTGGAGCATGGAGACGATTATCTCGGGATTGCAAGATAACCAAACAAAACTTTTAGTGGATTTCTACTTATTTTATTAAATATCATCTCCACCAAACAGGACAAGCTTGCATCTGTTATAGTTTTGGAGAAAAATGTGTTCATTTCATGTATGCGCGAAATGCCTTAAAAATGGCTTTAAAATGGATTTGGAGCATGGAGACGATTATCTCGGGATTGCAAGATAACCAAACAAAACTTTTAGTGGATTTCTACTTATTTTATTAAATATCATCTCCACCAAACAGGACAAGCTTGCATCTGTTATAGTTTTGGAGAAAAATGTGTTCATTTCATGTATGCGCGAAATGCCTTAAAAATGGCTTTAAAATGGATTTGGAGCATGGAGACGATTATCTCGGGATTGCAAGATAACCAAACAAAACTTTTAGTGGATTTCTACTTATTTTATTAAATATCATCTCCACCAAACAGGACAAGCTTGCATCTGTTATAGTTTTGGAGAAAAATGTGTTCATTTCATGTATGCGCGAAATGCCTTAAAAATGGCTTTAAAATGGATTTGGAGCATGGAGACGATTATCTCGGGATTGCAAGATAACCAAACAAAACTTTTAGTGGATTTCTACTTATTTTATTAAATATCATCTCCACCAAACAGGACAAGCTTGCATCTGTTATAGTTTTGGAGAAAAATGTGTTCATTTCATGTATGCGCGAAATGCCTTAAAAATGGCTTTAAAATGGATTTGGAGCATGGAGACGATTATCTCGGGATTGCAAGATAACCAAACAAAACTTTTAGTGGATTTCTACTTATTTTATTAAATATCATCTCCACCAAACAGGACAAGCTTGCATCTGTTATAGTTTTGGAGAAAAATGTGTTCATTTCATGTATGCGCGAAATGCCTTAAAAATGGCTTTAAAATGGATTTGGAGCATGGAGACGATTATCTCGGGATAGTAAGATAACCAAACAAAACTTTTAGTGGATTTCTACTTATTTTATTAAATATCATCTCCACCAAACAGGACAAGCTTGCATCTGTTATAGTTTTGGAGAAAAATGTGTTCATTTCATGTATGCGCGAAATGCCTTAAAAATGGCTTTAAAATGGATTTGGAGCATGGAGACGATTATCTCGGGATTGCAAGATAACCAAACAAAACTTTTAGTGGATTCAGTTGATGTTGTGAACGGGTTCTTCTTCACCAAAGAAAGTATGCGGCGATCATCCACCACTGTTGTCATCCGTGGACGCCCAGGCCTTTTTGAGTTCCCAAGCTCACCAGTCAATTCCTTTTTTCTCAGAATGTACCCGACTGTTGATTTTGCTACTCCAAGCATGTCTGCTATCTCTCTGATGGATTTTTTCTTTTTTTTCAGCCTCAGGATGTTCTGCTTCACCTCAATTAAGAGTTCCTTAGACCGCATGTTGTCTGGTCACAGCAACAGCTTCCAAATGCAAAACCATACACCTGTAATCAACCCCAGACCTTTTAACTACTTCATTGATTACAGGTTAACGAGGAAGACGCCTTCAGAGTTAATTGCAGCCCTTAGAGTCCCTTGTCCAATTACTTTTGGTCCCTTGAAAAAGAGGAGGCTATGCATTACAGAGCTATGATTCCTAAACCCTTTCTCCAATGTGGATGTGATAACTCTCATATTGCAGCTGGGAGTGTGCACTTTCAGCCCATATTATATATATAATTGTATTTCTGAACATGTTTTTGTAAACAGCTAAAATACCAAAACTTGTGTCACTGTCCAAATATTTCTGGACCTAACTGTATATACTATTACATGTGACACATGTACCTTGTATTACCATTATTCGCTGTATATGAACCCCTTTTCTCCGGGCATTATTTGTCTATAGCATTTTTCACGAACCTGAGGCAACTGAGAACCCTTCAGTGAAGGAATTCCACTAACCCTCACAATACCAACCAGGGGCCTCCCTGCAGTAACTCAGGTAGTTGTACCCATTCTCTTTCCGCATTCTATGTGTTCTTCTTTCTTCTTTTTTTTCTTTTTTCTTCTTTTTATTTCTATCATGTAGTTCAGGGGTTTATAGATATATGTCCTGCATTTCATATTTCCTTTAGTGGTGCTTCTTACCCATTCTCATATCATTTAACCTAGTATTTCATGATCCTGAGGCGACTGAGAACCCTTTAATAAAGGAATCCTTTTTCACCTGAATTGTCAAGTGATACTTACCAGTGACTATCACGTAATGTTACAGGTAGTTCCATTTTCTTCCTCTTCTTTCTCTCCTTTCTTCTTTGTCACACGGTCCATTGTGTTATAGCCCACGTGTCATGATAACACTTGTACCATCTTTTCATTTAGATTCCACCTACAATTATTTACCGATTCCAGTTCTGGAATAGGCTTTCATCATCTACTCACTAGAATTCTCAAGTGCATAAGGTACTGAGACATATACATGTTCACACCATTATAAAGAACAAAGTATAAACATTGAGGTTTTTCTCACACCCATGTTCCTGTGTTCTTTGATATGATATGTGTTCATTTCCTTCACTATATAGGATTGCAAGTTTTCCATTTGTACAATTGAACACATATCATCCTGTTATCCATATAGGTGTGTATTTACCTGCTTGACTATTTTTGGTTGTTTGATCCAGAATGTTTCTCCAGATAGGTCATGTGGAAATTTTCTTTCCTCAGTACAAATGTTTTCACTATGGCTTTGGAAAAATTTTATGTCCACATCCTGGTCCCCATCTTGGACATCATAACAAACGTGCACTTTTTTGTTTAATTTACACATTGGACCATAGGAAAAATGACACTACAGCTACAGAGGTGACCGTCTGATAGCCCAGCTCGACTATCCATCTCTACTGAAGACCCTTTCAGCTTTTTGAGAGTTGGGTGGAGGACATCATCTCTGAAAATAGGGTCCCACAGCTGCACCCCATCAGTGTGAGCAGGAATCTTAGGACTCTTAGAAGAGTCAATGCTCTGAGACCATGGGGGGCGCTTAGCCCCCTCTCTTCGTCACTGAGGATGATTTCATTTTTCAGGGATTAGAGAGAGTGGTCCTTGTGGTGGACTGCAGGTATGGAGAGCTGTTGTGATCGTATTAGATAGATAAGAATGATTATATGTATTGTAGAAATGTCTCCTATCATGTTCCCTAATTTTTTATTATGTCCACATCCTGGTCCCCATCTTGGACATCATAACAAACGTGCACTTTTTTGTTTAATTTACACATTGGACCATAGGAAAAATGACACTACAGCTACAGAGGTGACCGTCTGATAGCCCAGCTCGACTATCCATCTCTACTGAAGACCCTTTCAGCTTTTTGAGAGTTGGGTGGAGGACATCATCTCTGAAAATAGGGTCCCACAGCTGCACCCCATCAGTGTAAGCAGGACTCTTAGGACTCTTAGAAGAGTCAATGCTCTAAAACCATGGGGGGCGCTTAGCCCCCTCTCTTCGTCCCTGAGGATGATTTCATTTTTCAGGGATTAGAGAGGGTGGTCCTTGTGGTGGACTGCAGGTATGGAGAGCTGTTGTCATCGTATTAGATAGATAAGAATGATTATATGTATTGTAGAAATGTCTCCTATCATGTTCCCTAATTTTTTATTATGTCCACATCCTGGTCCCCATCTTGGACATCATAACAAACGTGCACTTTTTTGTTTAATTTACACATTGGACCATAGGAAAAATGACACTACAGCTACAGAGGTGACCGTCTGATAGCCCAGCTCGACTATCCATCTCTACTGAAGACCCTTTCAGCTTTTTGAGAGTTGGGTGGAGGACATCATCTCTGAAAATAGGGTCCCACAGCTGCACCCCATCAGTGTGAGCAGGACTCTTAGGACTCTTAGAAGAGTCAATGCTCTGAGACCATGGGGGGCGCTTAGCCCCCTCTCTTCGTCACTGAGGATGATTTCATTTTTCAGGGATTAGAGAGGGTGGTCCTTGTGGTGGACTGCAGGTATGGAGAGCTGTTGTCATCGTATTAAATAGATAAGAATGATTATATGTATTGTAGAAATGTCTCCTATCATGTTCCCTAATTTTTTATTATGTCCACATCCTGGTCCCCATCTTGGACATCATAACAAACGTGCACTTTTTTGTTTAATTTACACATTGGACCATAGGAAAAATGACACTACAGCTACAGAGGTGACCGTCTGATAGCCCAGCTCGACTATCCATCTCTACTGAAGACCCTTTCAGCTATTTGAGAGTTGGGTGGAGAACATCATCTCTGAAAATAGGGTCCCACAGCTGCACCCCATCAGTGTGAGCAGGACTCTTAGGACTCTTAGAAGAGTCAATGCTCTGAGACCATGGGGGGCGCTTAGCCCCCTCTCTTCGTCACTGAGGATGATTTCACTTTTCAGGGAATAGAGAGGGTGGTCCTTGTGGTGGACTGCAGGTATGGAGAGCTGTTGTCATCGTATTAGATAGATAAGAATGATTATATGTATTGTAGAAATGTCTCCTATCATGTTCCCTATTTTTTTATTATGTCCACATCCTGGTCCCCATCTTGGACATCATAACAAACGTGCACTTTTTTGTTTAATTTACACATTGGACCATAGGAAAAATGACACTACAGCTACAGAGGTGACCGTCTGATAGCCCAGCTCGACTATCCATCTCTACTGAAGACCCTTTCAGCTTTTTGAGAGTTGGGTGGAGGACATCATCTCTGAAAATAGGGTCCCACAGCTGCACCCCATCAGTGTGAGCAGGAATCTTAGGACTCTTAGAAGAGTCAATGCTCTGAGACCATGGGGGGCGCTTAGCCCCCTCTCTTCGTCACTGAGGATGATTTCATTTTTCAGGGATTAGAGAGAGTGGTCCTTGTGGTGGACTGCAGGTATGGAGAGCTGTTGTGATCGTATTAGATAGATAAGAATGATTATATGTATTGTAGAAATGTCTCCTATCATGTTCCCTAATTTTTTATTATGTCCACATCCTGGTCCCCATCTTGGACATCATAACAAACGTGCACTTTTTTGTTTAATTTACACATTGGACCATAGGAAAAATGACACTACAGCTACAGAGGTGACCGTCTGATAGCCCAGCTCGACTATCCATCTCTACTGAAGACCCTTTCAGCTTTTTGAGAGTTGGGTGGAGGACATCATCTCTGAAAATAGGGTCCCACAGCTGCACCCCATCAGTGTAAGCAGGACTCTTAGGACTCTTAGAAGAGTCAATGCTCTAAAACCATGGGGGGCGCTTAGCCCCCTCTCTTCGTCCCTGAGGATGATTTCATTTTTCAGGGATTAGAGAGGGTGGTCCTTGTGGTGGACTGCAGGTATGGAGAGCTGTTGTCATCGTATTAGATAGATAAGAATGATTATATGTATTGTAGAAATGTCTCCTATTATGTTCCCTAATTTCTTATTATGTCCACATCCTGGTCCCCATCTTGGACATCATAACAAACGTGCACTTTTTTGTTTAATTTACACATTGGACCATAGGAAAAATGACACTACAGCTACAGAGGTGACCGTCTGATAGCCCAGCTCGACTATCCATCTCTACTGAAGACCCTTTCAGCTTTTTGAGAGTTGGGTGGAGGACATCATCTCTGAAAATAGGGTCCCACAGCTTCACCCCATCAGTGTGAGCAGGACTCCTAGGACTCTTAGAAGAGTCAATGCTCTGGTACCATGGGGGGCGCTTGGCCCCCTCTCTTCGTCACTGAGGATGATTTCATTTTTCAGGGATTAGAGAGGGTGGTCCTTGTGGTGGACTGCAGGTATGGAGAGCTGTTGTCATCGTATTAGATAGATAAGAATGATTATATGTATTGTAGAAATGTCTCCTATCATGTTCCCTAATTTTTTATTATGTCCACATCCTGGTCCCCATCTTGGACATCATAACAAACGTGCACTTTTTTGTTTAATTTACACATTGGACCATAGGAAAAATGACACTACAGCTACAGAGGTGACCGTCTGATAGCCCAGCTCGACTATCCATCTCTACTGAAGACCCTTTCAGCTTTTTGAGAGTTGGGTGGAGGACATCATCTCTGAAAATAGGGTCCCACAGCTGCACCCCATCAGTGTGAGCAGGACTCTTAGGACTCTTAGAAGAGTCAATGCTCTGAGACCATTGGGGGCACTTAGCCCCCTCTCTTCATCACTGAGGATGATTTCATTTTTCAGGGATTAGAGAGGGTGGTCCTTGTGGTGGACTGCAGATATGGAGAGCTGTTATCATCGTATTAGATAGATAAGAATGATTATATGTATTGTAGAAATGTCTCCTATCATGTTCCCTAATTTTTTATTATGTCCACATCCTGGTCCCCATCTTGGACATCATAACAAACGTGCACTTTTTTGTTTAATTTACACATTGGACCATAGGAAAAATGACACTACAGCTACAGAGGTGACCGTCTGATAGCCCAGCTCGACTATCCATCTCTACTGAAGACCCTTTCAGCTTTTTGAGAGTTGGGTGGAGAACATCATCTCTGAAAATAGGGTCCCACAGCTGCACCCCATCAGTGTGAGCAGGACTCTTAGGACTCTTAGAAGAGTCAATGCTCTGAGACCATGGGGGGCGCTTAGCCCCCTCTCTTCGTCACTGAGGATGATTTCACTTTTCAGGGAATAGAGAGGGTGGTCCTTGTGGTGGACTGCAGGTATGGAGAGCTGTTGTCATCGTATTAGATAGATAAGAATGATTATATGTATTGTAGAAATGTCTCCTATCATGTTCCCTATTTTTTTATTATGTCCACATCCTGGTCCCCATCTTGGAAATCATAACAAACGTGCACTTTTTTGTTTAATTTACACATTGGACCATAGGAAAAATGACACTACAGCTACAGAGGTGACCGTCTGATAGCCCAGCTCGACTATCCATCTCTACTGAAGACCCTTTCAGCTTTTTGAGAGTTGGGTGGAGGACATCATCTCTGAAAATAGGGTCCCACAGCTGCACCCCATCAGTGTGAGCAGGAATCTTAAGACTCTTAGAAGAGTCAATGCTCTGAGACCATGGGGGGCACTTAGCCCCCTCTCTTCGTCACTGAGGATGATTTCATTTTTCAGGGATTAGAGAGAGTGGTCCTTGTGGTGGACTGCAGGTATGGAGAGCTGTTGTGATCGTATTAGATAGATAAGAATGATTATATGTATTGTAGAAATGTCTCCTATCATGTTCCCTAATTTCTTATTATGTCCACATCCTGGTCCCCATCTTGGACATCATAACAAACGTGCACTTTTTTGTTTAATTTACACATTGGACCATAGGAAAAATGACACTACAGCTACAGAGGTGACCGTCTGATAGCCCAGCTCGACTATCCATCTCTACTGAAGACCCTTTCAGCTTTTTGAGAGTTGGGTGGAGGACATCATCTCTGAAAATAGGGTCCCACAGCTTCACCCCATCAGTGTGAGCAGGACTCTTAGGACTCTTAGAAGAGTCAATGCTCTGGTACCATGGGGGGCGCTTGGCCCCCTCTCTTCGTCACTGAGGATGATTTCATTTTTCAGGGATTAGAGAGGGTGGTCCTTGTGGTGGACTGCAGGTATGGAGAGCTGTTGTCATCGTATTAGATAGATAAGAATGATTATATGTATTGTAGAAATGTCTCCTATCATGTTCCCTAATTTTTTATTATGTCCACATCCTGGTCCCCATCTTGGACATCATAACAAACGTGCACTTTTTTGTTTAATTTACACATTGGGCCATAGGAAAAATGACACTACAGCTACAGAGGTGACCGTCTGATAGCCCAGCTCGACTATCCATCTCTACTGAAGACCCTTTCAGCTTTTTGAGAGTTGGGTGGAGGACATCATCTCTGAAAATAGGGTCCCACAGCTGCACCCCATCAGTGTGAGCAGGACTCTTAGGACTCTTAGAAGAGTTAATGCTCTGAGACCATGGGGGCGCTTTGCCCCCTCTCTTCGTCACTGAGGATGATTTCATTTTTCAGGGATTAGAGAGGGTGGTCCTTGTGGTGGACTGCAGGTATGGAGAGCTGTTGTCATCGTATTAGATAGATAAGAATGATTATATGTATTGTAGAAATGTCTCCTATCATGTTCCCTCATTTTTTATTATGTCCACATCCTGGTCCCCATCTTGGACATCATAACAAACGTGCACATTTTTGTTTAATTTACACATTGGACCATAGGAAAAATGACACTACAGCTACAGAGGTGACCGTCTGATAGCCCAGCTCGACTATCCATCTCTACTGAAGACCCTTTCAGCTTTTTGAGAGTTGGGTGGAGGACATCATCTCTGAAAATAGGGTCCCACAGCTGCACCCCATCAGTGTGAGCAGGACTCTTAGGACTCTTAGAAGAGTCAATGCTCTGAGACCATGGGGGGCGCTTAGCCCCCTCTCTTCGTCACTGAGGATGATTTCATTTTTCAGGGATTAGAGAGGGTGGTCCTTGTGGTGGACTGCAGGTATGGAGAGCTGTTGTCATCGTATTAAATAGATAAGAATGATTATATGTATTGTAGAAATGTCTCCTATCATGTTCCCTATTTTTTTATTATGTCCACATCCTGGTTCCCATCTTGGAAATCATAACAAACGTGCACTTTTTTGTTTAATTTACAAATTGGACAATAGGAAAAATGACACTACAGCTACAGAGGTGACCGTCTGATAGCCCAGCTCGACTATCCATCTCTACTGAAGACCCTTTCAGCTTTTTGAGAGTTGGGTGGAGGACATCATCTCTGAAAATAGGGTCCCACAGCTGCACCCCATTAGTGTGAGCAGGAATCTTAGGACTCTTAGAAGAGTCAATGCTCTGAGACCATGGGGGGCGCTTAGCCCCCTCTCTTCGTCACTGAGGATGATTTCATTTTTCAGGGATTAGAGAGAGTGGTCCTTGTGGTGGACTGCAGGTATGGAGAGCTGTTGTGATCGTATTAGATAGATAAGAATGATTATATGTATTGTAGAAATGTCTCCTATCATGTTCCCTAATTTTTTATTATGTCCACATCCTGGTCCCCATCTTGAACATCATAACAAACGTGCACTTTTTTGTTTAATTTACACATTGGACCATAGGAAAAATGACACTACAGCTACAGAGGTGACCGTCTGATAGCCCAGCTCGACTATCCATCTCTACTGAAGACCCTTTCAGCTTTTTGAGAGTTGGATGGAGGACATCATCTCTGAAAATAGGGTCCCACAGCTTCACCCCATCAGTGTGAGCAGGACTCTTAGGACTCTTAGAAGAGTCAATGCTCTGGTACCATGGGGGGCGCTTGGCCCCCTCTCTTCGTCACTGAGGATGATTTCATTTTTCAGGGATTAGAGAGGGTGGTCCTTGTGGTGGACTGCAGGTATGGAGAGCTGTTGTCATCGTATTAGATAGATAAGAATGATTATATGTATTGTAGAAATGTCTCCTATCATGTTCCCTAATTTTTTATTATGTCCACATCCTGGTCCCCATCTTGGACATCATAACAAACGTGCACTTTTTTGTTTAATTTCCACATTGGACCATAGGAAAAATGACACTACAGCTACAGAGGTGACCGTCTGATAGCCCAGCTCGACTATCCATCTCTACTGAAGACCCTTTCAGCTTTTTGAGAGTTGGGTGGAGGACATCATCTCTGAAAATAGGGTCCCACAGCTGCACCCCATCAGTGTGAGCAGGACTCTTAGGACTCTTAGAAGAGTTAATGCTCTGAGACCATGGGGGCGCTTAGCCCCCTCTCTTCGTCACTGAGGATGATTTCATTTTTCAGGGATTAGAGAGGGTGGTCCTTGTGGTGGACTGCAGGTATGGAGAGCTGTTGTCATCATATTAGATAGATAAGAATGATTATATGTATTGTAGAAATGTCTCCTATCATGTTCCCTAATTTTTTATTATGTCCACATCCTGCTCCCCATCTTGGACATCATAACAAACGTGCACTTTTTTGTTTAATTTACACATTGGACCATAGGAAAAATGACACTACAGCTACAGAGGTGACCGTCTGATAGCCCAGCTCGACTATCCATCTCTACTGAAGACCCTTTCAGCATTTTGAGAGTTGGGTGGAGGACATCATCTCTGAAAATAGGGTCCCACAGCTGCACCCCATCAGTGTGAGCAGGACTCTTAAGACTCTTAGAAGAGTCAATGCTCTGAGACCATTGGGGGCACTGAGCCCCCTCTCTTCGTCACTGAGGATGATTTCATTTTTCAGGGTTTAGAGAGGGTGGTCCTTGTGGTGGACTGCAGGTATGGAGAGCTGTTATCATCGTATTAGATAGATAAGAATGATTATATGTATTGTAGAAATATCTCCTATCATGTTCCCTAATTTTTTATTATGTCCACATCCTGGTCCCCATCTTGGACATCATAACAAACGTGCACTTTTTTGTTTAATTTACACATTGGACCATAGGAAAAATGACACTACAGCTACAGAGGTGACCGTCTGATAGCCCAGCTCGACTATCCATCTCTACTGAAGACCCTTTCAGCTTTTTGAGAGTTGGGTGGAGGACATCATCTCTGAAAATAGGGTCCCACAGCTTCACCCCATCAGTGTGAGCAGGACTCTTAGGACTCTTAGAAGAGTCAATGCTCTGGTACCATGGGGGGCGCTTGGCCCCCTCTCTTCGTCACTGAGGATTATTTCATTTTTCAGGGATTAGAGAGGGTGGTCCTTGTGGTGGACTGCAGGTATGTAGAGCTGTTGTCATCGTATTAGATAGATAAGAATGATTATATGTATTGTAGAAATGTCTCCTATCATGTTCCCTAATTTTTTATTATGTCCACATCCTGGTCCCCATCTTGGACATCATAACAAACGTGCACTTTTTTGTTTAATTTACACATTGGACCATAGGAAAAATGACACTACAGCTACAGAGGTGACCGTCTGATAGCCCAGCTCGACTATCCATCTCTACTGAAGACCCTTTCAGCTTTTTGAGAGTTGGGTGGAGGACATCATCTCTGAAAATAGGGTCCCACAGCTGCACCCCATCAGTGTGAGCAGGACTCTTAGGACTCTTAGTAGAGTCAATGCTCTGAGACCATTGGGGGCACTTAGCCCCCTCTCTTCGTCACTGAGGATGATTTCATTTTTCAGGGATTAGAGAGGGTGGTCCTTGTGGTGGACTGCAGGTATGGAGAGCTGTTATCATCGTATTAGGTAGATAAGAATGATTATATGTATAGTAGAAATGTCTCCTATCATGTTCCCTAATTTTTTATTATGTCCACATCCTGGTCCCCATCTTGGACATCATAACAAACGTGCACTTTTTTGTTTAATTTACACATTGGACCATAGGAAAAATGACACTACAGCTACAGAGGTGACCGTCTGATAGCCCAGCTCGACTATCCATCTCTACTGAAGACCCTTTCAGCTTTTTGAGAGTTGGGTGGAGGACATCATCTCTGAAAATAGGGTCCCACAGCTGCACCCCATCAGTGTGAGCAGGACTCTTAGGACTCTTAGAAGAGTCAATGCTCTGAGACCATGGGGGGCGCTTAGCCCCCTCTCTTCGTCACTGAGGATGATTTCATTTTTCAGGGATTAGAGAGGGTGGTCCTTGTGGTGGACTGCAGGTATGGAGAGCTGTTGTCATCGTATTAAATAGATAAGAATGATTATATGTATTGTAGAAATGTCTCCTATCATGTTCCCTAATTTTTTATTATGTCCACATCCTGGTCCCCATCTTGGACATCATAACAAACGTGCACTTTTTTGTTTAATTTACACATTGGACCATAGGAAAAATGACACTACAGCTACAGAGGTGACCGTCTGATAGCCCAGCTCGACTATCCATCTCTACTGAAGACCCTTTCAGCTTTTTGAGAGTTGGGTGGAGGACATCATCTCTTAAAATAGGGTCCCACAGCTGCACCCCATCAGTGTGAGCAGGACTCTTAGGACTCTTAGAAGAGTCAATGCTCTAAAACCATGGGGGGCGCTTAGCCCCCTCTCTTCGTCACTGAGGATGATTTCATTTTTCAGGGATTAGAGAGGGTGGTCCTTGTGGTGGACTGCAGGTATGGAGAAATGTTGTCATCGTATTAGATAGATAAGAATGATTATATGTATTGTAGAAATGTCTCCTATCATGTTCCCTAATTTTTTATTATGTCCACATCCTGGTCCCCATCTTGGACATCATAACAAACGTGCACTTTTTTGTTTAATTTACACATTGGACCATAGGAAAAATGACACTACAGCTACAGAGGTGACCGTCTGATAGCCCAGCTCGACTATCCATCTCTACTGAAGACCCTTTCAGCTTTTTGAGAGTTGGGTGGAGGACATCATCTCTGAAAATAGGGTCCCACAGCTGCACCCCATCAGTGTGAGCAGGACTCTTAGGACTCTTAGAAGAGTCAATGCTCTGAGACCATTGGGGGCACTTAGCCCCCTCTCTTCATCACTGAGGATGATTTCATTTTTCAGGGATTAGAGAGGGTGGTCCTTGTGGTGGACTGCAGATATGGAGAGCTGTTATCATCGTATTAGATAGATAAGAATGATTATATGTATTGTAGAAATGTCTCCTATCATGTTCCCTAATTTTTTATTATGTCCACATCCTGGTCCCCATCTTGGACATCATAACAAACGTGCACTTTTTTGTTTAATTTACACATTGGACCATAGGAAAAATGACACTACAGCTACAGAGGTGACCGTCTGATAGCCCAGCTCGACTATCCATCTCTACTGAAGACCCTTTCAGCTTTTTGAGAGTTGGGTGGAGGACATCATCTCTGAAAATAGGGTCCCACAGCTGCACCCCATCAGTGTGAGCAGGACTCTTAGGACTCTTAGAAGAGTCAATGCTCTGAGACCATGGGGGGCGCTTAGCCCCCTCTCTTCGTCACTGAGGATGATTTCATTTTTCAGGGATTAGAGAGGGTGGTCCTTGTGGTGGACTGCAGGTATGGAGAGCTGTTGTCATCGTATTAAATAGATAAGAATGATTATATGTATTGTAGAAATGTCTCCTATCATGTTCCCTAATTTTTTATTATGTCCACATCCTGGTCCCCATCTTTGACATCATAACAAACGTGCACTTTTTTGTTTAATTTACACATTGGACCATAGGAAAAATGACACTACAGCTACAGAGGTGACCGTCTGATAGCCCAGCTCGACTATCCATCTCTACTGAAGACCCTTTCAGCTTTTTGAGAGTTGGGTGGAGAACATCATCTCTGAAAATAGGGTCCCACAGCTGCACCCCATCAGTGTGAGCAGGACTCTTAGGACTCTTAGAAGAGTCAATGCTCTGAGACCATGGGGGGCGCTTAGCCCCCTCTCCTCGTCACTGAGGTTGATTTCACTTTTCAGGGAATAGAGAGGGTGGTCCTTGTGGTGGACTGCAGGTATGGAGAGCTGTTGTCATCGTATTAAATAGATAAGAATGATTATATGTATTGTAGAAATGTCTCCTATCATGTTCCCTATTTTTTTATGTCCACATCCTGGTTCCCATCTTGGAAATCATAACAAACGTGCACTTTTTTGTTTAATTTACAAATTGGACAATAGGAAAAATGACACTACAGCTACAGAGGTGACCGTCTGATAGCCCAGCTCGACTATCCATCTCTACTGAAGACCCTTTCAGCTTTTTGAGAGTTGGGTGGAGGACATCATCTCTGAAAATAGGGTCCCACAGCTGCACCCCATCAGTGTGAGCAGGAATCTTAGGACTCTTAGAAGAGTCAATGCTCTGAGACCATGGGGGGCGCTTAGCCCCCTCTCTTCGTCACTGAGGATGATTTCATTTTTCAGGGATTAGAGAGAGTGGTCCTTGTGGTGGACTGCAGGTATGGAGAGCTGTTGTGATCGTATTAGATAGATAAGAATGATTATATGTATTGTAGAAATGTCTCCTATCATGTTCCCTAATTTTTTATTATGTCCACATCCTGGTCCCCATCTTGAACATCATAACAAACGTGCACTTTTTTGTTTAATTTACACATTGGACCATAGGAAAAATGACACTACAGCTACAGAGGTGACCGTCTGATAGCCCAGCTCGACTATCCATCTCTACTGAAGACCCTTTCAGCTTTTTGAGAGTTGGGTGGAGGACATCATCTCTGAAAATAGGGTCCCACAGCTTCACCCCATCAGTGTGAGCAGGACTCTTAGGACTCTTAAAAGAGTCAATGCTCTGGTACCATGGGGGGCGCTTGGCCCCCTCTCTTCGTCACTGAGGATGATTTCATTTTTCAGGGATTAGAGAGGGTGGTCCTTGTGGTGGACTGCAGGTATGGAGAGCTGTTGTCATCGTATTAGATAGATAAGAATGATTATATGTATTGTAGAAATGTCTCCTATCATGTTCCCTAATTTTTTATTATGTCCACATCCTGGTCCCCATCTTGGACATCATAACAAACGTGCACTTTTTTGTTTAATTTACACATTGGACCATAGGAAACATGACACTACAGCTACAGAGGTGACCGTCTGATAGCCCAGCTCGACTATCCATCTCTACTGAAGACCCTTTCAGCTTTTTGAGAGTTGGGTGGAGGACATCATCTCTGAAAATAGGGTCCCACAGCTGCACCCCATCAGTGTGAGCAGGACTCTTAGGACTCTTAGAAGAGTTAATGCTCTGAGACCATGGGGGCGCTTAGCCCCCTCTCTTCGTCACTGAGGATGATTTCATTTTTCAGGGATTAGAGAGGGTGGTCCTTGTGGTGGACTGCAGGTATGGAGAGCTGTTGTCATCGTATTAGATAGATAAGAATGATTATATGTATTGTAGAAATGTCTCCTATCATGTTCCCTAATTTTTTATTATGTCCACATCCTGCTCCCCATCTTGGACATCATAACAAACGTGCACTTTTTTGTTTAATTTACACATTGGACCATAGGAAAAATGACACTACAGCTACAGAGGTGACCGTCTGATAGCCCAGCTCGACTATCCATCTCTACTGAAGACCCTTTCAGCATTTTGAGAGTTGGGTGGAGGACATCATCTCTGAAAATAGGGTTCCACAGCTGCACCCCATCAGTGTGAGCAGGACTCTTAAGACTCTTAGAAGAGTCAATGCTCTGAGACCATTGGGGGCACTGAGCCCCCTCTCTTCGTCACTGAGGATGATTTCATTTTTCAGGGTTTAGAGAGGGTGGTCCTTGTGGTGGACTGCAGGTATGGAGAGCTGTTATCATCGTATTAGATAGATAAGAATGATTATATGTATTGTAGAAATATCTCCTATCATGTTCCCTAATTTTTTATTATGTCCACATCCTGGTCCCCATCTTGGACATCATAACAAACGTGCACTTTTTTGTTTAATTTACACATTGGACCATAGGAAAAATGACACTACAGCTACAGAGGTGACCGTCTGATAGCCCAGCTCGACTATCCATCTCTACTGAAGACCCTTTCAGCTTTTTGAGAGTTGGGTGGAGGACATCATCTCTGAAAATAGGGTCCCACAGCTTCACCCCATCAGTGTGAGCAGGACTCTTAGGACTCTTAGAAGAGTTAATGCTCTGGTACCATGGGGGGCGCTTGGCCCCCTCTCTTCGTCACTGAGGATGATTTCATTTTTCAGGGATTAGAGAGGGTGGTCCTTGTGGTGGACTGCAGGTATGTAGAGCTGTTGTCATCGTATTAGATAGATAAGAATGATTATATGTATTGTAGAAATGTCTCCTATCATGTTCCCTAATTTTTTATTATGTCCACATCCTGGTCCCCATCTTGGACATCATAACAAACGTGCACTTTTTTGTTTAATTTACACATTGGACCATAGGAAAAATGACACTACAGCTACAGAGGTGACCGTCTGATAGCCCAGCTCGACTATCCATCTCTACTGAAGACCCTTTCAGCTTTTTGAGAGTTGGGTGGAGGACATCATCTCTGAAAATAGGGTCCCACAGCTGCACCCCATCAGTGTGAGCAGGACTCTTAGGACTCTTAGAAGAGTTAATGCTCTGAGACCATGGGGGCGCTTGGCCCCCTCTCTTCGTCACTGAGGATGATTTCATTTTTCAGGGATTAGAGAGGGTGGTCCTTGTGGTGGACTGCAGGTATGTAGAGCTGTTGTCATCGTATTAGATAGATAAGAATGATTATATGTATTGTAGAAATGTCTCCTATCATGTTCCCTAATTTTTTATTATGTCCACATCCTGGTCCCCATCTTGGACATCATAACAAACGTGCACTTTTTTGTTTAATTTACACATTGGACCATAGGAAAAATGACACTACAGCTACAGAGGTGACCGTCTGATAGCCCAGCTCGACTATCCATCTCTACTGAAGACCCTTTCAGCTTTTTGAGAGTTGGGTGGAGGACATCATCTCTGAAAATAGGGTCCCACAGCTGCACCCCATCAGTGTGAGCAGGACTCTTAGGACTCTTAGAAGAGTTAATGCTCTGAGACCATGGGGGCGCTTGGCCCCCTCTCTTCGTCACTGAGGATGATTTCATTTTTCAGGGATTAGAGAGGGTGGTCCTTGTGGTGGACTGCAGGTATGTAGAGCTGTTGTCATCGTATTAGATAGATAAGAATGATTATATGTATTGTAGAAATGTCTCCTATCATGTTCCCTAATTTTTTATTATGTCCACATCCTGGTCCCCATCTTGGACATCATAACAAACGTGCACTTTTTTGTTTAATTTACACATTGGACCATAGGAAAAATGACACTACAGCTACAGAGGTGACCGTCTGATAGCCCAGCTCGACTATCCATCTCTACTGAAGACCCTTTCAGCTTTTTGAGAGTTGGGTGGAGGACATCATCTCTGAAAATAGGGTCCCACAGCTGCACCCCATCAGTGTGAGCAGGACTCTTAGGACTCTTAGAAGTGTTAATGCTCTGAGACCATGGGGGCGCTTAGCCCCCTCTCTTCGTCACTGAGGATGATTTCATTTTTCAGGGATTAGAGAGGGTGGTCCTTATGGTGGACTGCAGGTATGGAGAGCTGTTGTCATCGTATTAGATAGATAAGAATGATTATATGTATTGTAGAAATGTCTCCTATCATGTTCCCTAATTTTTTATTATGTCCACATCCTGGTCCCCATCTTGGACATCATAACAAACGTGCACTTTTTTGTTTAATTTACACATTGGACCATAGGAAAAATGACACTACAGCTACAGAGGTGACCGTCTGATAGCCCAGCTCGACTATCCATCTCTACTGAAGACCCTTTCAGCTTTTTGAGAGTTGGGTGGAGGACATCATCTCTGAAAATAGGGTCCCACAGCTGCACCCCATCAGTGTGAGCAGGACTCTTAAGACTCTTAGAAGAGTCAATGCTCTGAGACCATTGGGGGCACTGAGCCCCCTCTCTTCGTCACTGAGGATGATTTCATTTTTCAGGGTTTAGAGAGGGTGGTCCTTGTGGTGGACTGCAGGTATGGAGAGCTGTTATCATCGTATTAGATAGATAAGAATGATTATATGTATTGTAGAAATATCTCCTATCATGTTCCCTAATTTTTTATTATGTCCACATCCTGGTCCCCATCTTGGACATCATAACAAACGTGCACTTTTTTGTTTAATTTACACATTGGACCATAGGAAAAATGACACTACAGCTACAGAGGTGACCGTCTGATAGCCCAGCTCGACTATCCATCTCTACTGAAGACCCTTTCAGCTTTTTGAGAGTTGGGTGGAGGACATCATCTCTGAAAATAGGGTCCCACAGCTTCACCCCA
Organism: Anomaloglossus baeobatrachus; assembly: GCF_048569485.1. NCBI lineage: Eukaryota > Metazoa > Chordata > Amphibia > Anura > Aromobatidae > Anomaloglossus > Anomaloglossus baeobatrachus. Next base: position 20,180 of record NW_027443521.1, on the reverse strand, counting down.
TCAGTGTGAGCAGGACTCTTAGGACTCTTAGAAGAGTCAATGCTCTGGTACCATGGGGGGCGCTTGGCCCCCTCTCTTCGTCACTGAGGATGATTTCATTTTTCAGGGATTAGAGAGGGTGGTCCTTGTGGTGGACTGCAGGTATGTAGAGCTGTTGTCATCGTATTAGATAGATAAGAATGATTATATGTATTGTAGAAATGTCTCCTATCATGTTCCCTAATTTTTTATTATGTCCACATCCTGGTCCCCATCTTGGACATCATAACAAACGTGCACTTTTTTGTTTAATTTACACATTGGACCATAGGAAAAATGACACTACAGCTACAGAGGTGACCGTCTGATAGCCCAGCTCGACTATCCATCTCTACTGAAGACCCTTTCAGCTTTTTGAGAGTTGGGTGGAGGACATCATCTCTGAAAATAGGGTCCCACAGCTGCACCCCATCAGTGTGAGCAGGACTCTTAGGACTCTTAGAAGAGTTAATGCTCTGAGACCATGGGGGCGCTTGGCCCCCTCTCTTCGTCACTGAGGATGATTTCATTTTTCAGGGATTAGAGAGGGTGGTCCTTGTGGTGGACTGCAGGTATGTAGAGCTGTTGTCATTGTATTAGATAGATAAGAATGATTATATGTATTGTAGAAATGTCTCCTATCTTGTTCCCTAATTTTTTATTATGTCCACATCCTGGTCCCCATCTTGGACATCATAACAAACGTGCACTTTTTTGTTTAATTTACACATTGGACCATAGGAAAAATGACACTACAGCTACAGAGGTGACCGTCTGATAGCCCAGCTCGACTATCCATCTCTACTGAAGACCCTTTCAGCTTTTTGAGAGTTGGGTGGAGGACATCATCTCTGAAAATAGGGTCCCACAGCTACACCCCATCAGTGTGAGCAGGACTCTTAGGACTCTTAGAAGAGTTAATGCTCTGAGACCATGGGGGCGCTTAGCCCCCTCTCTTCGTCACTGAGGATGATTTCATTTTTCAGGGATTAGAGAGGGTGGTCCTTGTGGTGGACTGCAGGTATGGAGAGCTGTTGTCATCGTATTAGATAGATAAGAATGATTATATGTATTGTAGAAATGTCTCCTATCATGTTCCCTAATTTTTTATTATGTCCACATCCTGCTCCCCATCTTGGACATCATAACAAACGTGCACTTTTTTGTTTAATTTACACATTGGACCATAGGAAAAATGACACTACAGCTACAGAGGTGACCGTCTGATAGCCCAGCTCGACTATCCATCTCTACTGAAGACCCTTTCAGCATTTTGAGAGTTGGGTGGAGGACATCATCTCTGAAAATAGGGTCCCACAGCTGCACCCCATCAGTGTGAGCAGGACTCTTAAGACTCTTAGAAGAGTCAATGCTCTGAGACCATTGGGGGCACTGAGCCCCCTCTCTTCGTCACTGAGGATGATTTCATTTTTCAGGGTTTAGAGAGGGTGGTCCTTGTGGTGGACTGCAGGTATGGAGAGCTGTTATCATCGTATTAGATAGATAAGAATGATTATATGTATTGTAGAAATATCTCCTATCATGTTCCCTAATTTTTTATTATGTCCACATCCTGGTCCCCATCTCTGACATCATAACAAACGTGCACTTTTTTGTTTAATTTACACATTGGACCATAGGAAAAATGACACTACAGCTACAGAGGTGACCGTCTGATAGCCCAGCTCGACTATCCATCTCTACTGAAGACCCTTTCAGCTTTTTGAGAGTTGGGTGGAGGACATCATCTCTGAAAATAGGGTCCCACAGCTGCACCCCATCAGTGTGAGCAGGACTCTTAGGACTCTTAGAAGAGTTAATGCTCTGAGACCATGGGGGCGCTTGGCCCCCTCTCTTCGTCACTGAGGATGATTTCATTTTTCAGGGATTAGAGAGGGTGGTCCTTGTGGTGGACTGCAGGTATGTAGAGCTGTTGTCATCGTATTAGATAGATAAGAATGATTATATGTATTGTAGAAATGTCTCCTATCATGTTCCCTAATTTTTTATTATGTCCACATCCTGGTCCCCATCTTGGACATCATAACAAACGTGCACTTTTTTGTTTAATTTACACATTGGACCATAGGAAAAATGACACTACAGCTACAGAGGTGACCGTCTGATAGCCCAGCTCGACTATCCATCTCTACTGAAGACCCTTTCAGCTTTTTGAGAGTTGGGTGGAGGACATCATCTCTGAAAATAGGGTCCCACAGCTGCACCCCATCAGTGTGAGCAGGACTCTTAGGACTCTTAGAAGTGTTAATGCTCTGAGACCATGGGGGCGCTTAGCCCCCTCTCTTCGTCACTGAGGATGATTTCATTTTTCAGGGATTAGAGAGGGTGGTCCTTATGGTGGACTGCAGGTATGGAGAGCTGTTGTCATCGTATTAGATAGATAAGAATGATTATATGTATTGTAGAAATGTCTCCTATCATGTTCCCTAATTTTTTATTATGTCCACATCCTGGTCCCCATCTTGGACATCATAACAAACGTGCACTTTTTTGTTTAATTTACACATTGGACCATAGGAAAAATGACACTACAGCTACAGAGGTGACCGTCTGATAGCCCAGCTCGACTATCCATCTCTACTGAAGACCCTTTCAGCTTTTTGAGAGTTGGGTGGAGGACATCATCTCTGAAAATAGGGTCCCACAGCTGCACCCCATCAGTGTGAGCAGGACTCTTAAGACTCTTAGAAGAGTCAATGCTCTGAGACCATTGGGGGCACTGAGCCCCCTCTCTTCGTCACTGAGGATGATTTCATTTTTCAGGGTTTAGAGAGGGTGGTCCTTGTGGTGGACTGCAGGTATGGAGAGCTGTTATCATCGTATTAGATAGATAAGAATGATTATATGTATTGTAGAAATATCTCCTATCATGTTCCCTAATTTTTTATTATGTCCACATCCTGGTCCCCATCTTGGACATCATAACAAACGTGCACTTTTTTGTTTAATTTACACATTGGACCATAGGAAAAATGACACTACAGCTACAGAGGTGACCGTCTGATAGCCCAGCTCGACTATCCATCTCTACTGAAGACCCTTTCAGCTTTTTGAGAGTTGGGTGGAGGACATCATCTCTGAAAATAGGGTCCCACAGCTTCACCCCATCAGTGTGAGCAGGACTCTTAGGACTCTTAGAAGAGTCAATGCTCTGGTACCATGGGGGGCGCTTGGCCCCCTCTCTTCGTCACTGAGGATGATTTCATTTTTCAGGGATTAGAGAGGGTGGTCCTTGTGGTGGACTGCAGGTATGTAGAGCTGTTGTCATCGTATTAGATAGATAAGAATGATTATATGTATTGTAGAAATGTCTCCTATCATGTTCCCTAATTTTTTATTATGTCCACATCCTGGTCCCCATCTTGGACATCATAACAAACGTGCACTTTTTTGTTTAATTTACACATTGGACCATAGGAAAAATGACACTACAGCTACAGAGGTGACCGTCTGATAGCCCAGCTCGACTATCCATCTCTACTGAAGACCCTTTCAGCTTTTTGAGAGTTGGGTGGAGGACATCATCTCTGAAAATAGGGTCCCACAGCTGCACCCCATCAGTGTGAGCAGGACTCTTAGGACTCTTAGAAGAGTTAATGCTCTGAGACCATGGGGGCGCTTGGCCCCCTCTCTTCGTCACTGAGGATGATTTCATTTTTCAGGGATTAGAGAGGGTGGTCCTTGTGGTGGACTGCAGGTATGTAGAGCTGTTGTCATTGTATTAGATAGATAAGAATGATTATATGTATTGTAGAAATGTCTCCTATCTTGTTCCCTAATTTTTTATTATGTCCACATCCTGGTCCCCATCTTGGACATCATAACAAACGTGCACTTTTTTGTTTAATTTACACATTGGACCATAGGAAAAATGACACTACAGCTACAGAGGTGACCGTCTGATAGCCCAGCTCGACTATCCATCTCTACTGAAGACCCTTTCAGCTTTTTGAGAGTTGGGTGGAGGACATCATCTCTGAAAATAGGGTCCCACAGCTACACCCCATCAGTGTGAGCAGGACTCTTAGGACTCTTAGAAGAGTTAATGCTCTGAGACCATGGGGGCGCTTAGCCCCCTCTCTTCGTCACTGAGGATGATTTCATTTTTCAGGGATTAGAGAGGGTGGTCCTTGTGGTGGACTGCAGGTATGGAGAGCTGTTGTCATCGTATTAGATAGATAAGAATGATTATATGTATTGTAGAAATGTCTCCTATCATGTTCCCTAATTTTTTATTATGTCCACATCCTGATCCCCATCTTGGACATCATAACAAACGTGCACTTTTTTGTTTAATTTACACATTGGACCATAGGAAAAATGACACTACAGCTACAGAGGTGACCGTCTGATAGCCCAGCTCGACTAACCATCTCTACTGAAGACCCTTTCAGCATTTTGAGAGTTGGGTGGAGGACATCATCTCTGAAAATAGGGTCCCACAGCTGCACCCCATCAGTGTGAGCAGGACTCTTAAGACTCTTAGAAGAGTCAATGCTCTGAGACCATTGGGGGCACTGAGCCCCCTCTCTTCGTCACTGAGGATGATTTCATTTTTCAGGGTTTAGAGAGGGTGGTCCTTGTGGTGGACTGCAGGTATGGAGAGCTGTTATCATCGTATTAGATAGATAAGAATGATTATATGTATTGTAGAAATATCTCCTATCATGTTCCCTAATTTTTTATTATGTCCACATCCTGGTCCCCATCTCTGACATCATAACAAACGTGCACTTTTTTGTTTAATTTACACATTGGACCATAGGAAAAATGACACTACAGCTACAGAGGTGACCGTCTGATAGCCCAGCTCGACTATCCATCTCTACTGAAGACCCTTTCAGCTTTTTGAGAGTTGGGTGGAGGACATCATCTCTGAAAATAGGATCCCACAGCTTCACCCCATCAGTGTGAGCAGGACTCTTAGGACTCTTAGAAGAGTCAATGCTCTGGTACCATGGGGGGCGCTTGGCCCCCTCTCTTCGTCACTGAGGATGATTTCATTTTTCAGGGATTAGAGAGGGTGGTCCTTGTGGTGGACTGCAGGTATGTAGAGCTGTTGTCATCGTATTAGATAGATAAGAATGATTATATGTATTGTAGAAATGTCTCCTATCATGTTCCCTAATTTTTTATTATGTCCACATCCTGGTCCCCATCTTGGACATCATAACAAACGTGCACTTTTTTGTTTAATTTACACATTGGACCATAGGAAAAATGACACTACAGCTACAGAGGTGACCGTCTGATAGCCCAGCTCGACTATCCATCTCTACTGAAGACCCTTTCAGCTTTTTGAGAGTTGGGTGGAGGACATCATCTCTGAAAATAGGGTCCCACAGCTGCACCCCATCAGTGTGAGCAGGACTCTTAGGACTCTTAGAAGAGTCAATGCTCTGAGACCATTGGGGGCACTTAGCCCCCTCTCTTCGTCACTGAGGATGATTTCATTTTTCAGGGATTAGAGAGGGTGGTCCTTGTGGTGGACTGCAGGTATGGAGAGCTGTTATCATCGTATTAGATAGATAAGAATGATTATATGTATTGTAGAAATGTCTCCTATCATGTTCCCTAATTTTTTATTATGTCCACATCCTGGTCCCCATCTTGGACATCATAACAAACGTGCACTTTTTTGTTTAATTTACACATTGGACCATAGGAAAAATGACACTACAGCTACAGAGGTGACCGTCTGATAGCCCAGCTCGACAATCCATCTCTACTGAAGACCCTTTCAGCTTTTTGAGAGTTGGGTGGAGGACATCATCTCTGAAAATAGGGTCCCACAGCTGCACCCCATCAGTGTGAGAAGGACTCTTAGGACTCTTAGAAGAGTCAATGCTCTGAGACCATAAGGGGCGCTTAGCCCCCTCTCTTCGTCACTGAGGATGATTTCATTTTTCAGGGATTAGAGAGGGTGGTCCTTGTGGTGGACTGCAGGTATGGAGAGCTGTTGTCATCGTATTAAATAGATAAGAATGATTATATGTATTGTAGAAATGTCTCCTATCATGTTCCCTAATTTTTTATTATGTCCACATCCTGGTCCCCATCTTGGACATCATAACAAACGTGCACTTTTTTGTTTAATTTACACATTGGACCATAGGAAAAATGACACTACAGCTACAGAGGTGACCGTCTGATAGCCCAGCTCGACTATCCATCTCTACTGAAGACCCTTTCAGCTTTTTGAGATTTGGGTGGAGAACATCATCTCTGAAAATAGGGTCCCACAGCTGCACCCCATCAGTGTGAGCAGGACTCTTAGGACTCTTAGAAGAGTCAATGTTTTGAGACCATGGGGGGCGCTTAGCCCCCTCTCTTCGTCACTGAGGATGATTTCACTTTTCAGGGAATAGAGAGGGTGGTCCTTGTGGTGGACTGCAGGTATGGAGAGCTGTTGTCATCGTATTAGATAGATAAGAATGATTATATGTATTGTAGAAATGTCTCCTATCATGTTCCCTATTTTTTATTATGTCCACATCCTGGTCCCCATCTTGGAAATCATAACAAACGTGCACTTTTTTGTTTAATTTACACATTGGACCATAGGAAAAATGACACTACAGCTACAGAGGTGACCGTCTGGTAGCCCAGCTCGACTATCCATCTCTACTGAAGACCCTTTCAGCTTTTTGAAAGTTGGGTGGAGGACATCATCTCTGAAAATAGGGTCCCACAGCTGCACCCCATCAGTGTGAGCAGGACTCTTAGGACTCTTAGAAGAGTCAATGTTTTGAGACCATGGGGGGCGCTTAGCCCCCTCTCTTCGTCACTGAGGATGATTTCATTTTTCAGGGATTAGAGAGAGTGGTCCTTGTGGTGGACTGCAGGTATGGAGAGCTGTTGTGATCGTATTAGATAGATAAGAATGATTATATGTATTGTAGAAATGTCTCCTATCATGTTCCCTAATTTTTTATTATGTCCACATCCTGGTCCCCATCTTGGACATCATAACAAACGTGCACTTTTTTGTTTAATTTACACATTGGACCATAGGAAAAATGACACTACAGCTACAGAGGTGACCGTCTGATAGCCCAGCTCGACTATCCATCTCTACTGAAGACCCTTTCAGCTTTTTGAGAGTTGGGTGGAGGACATCATCTCTTAAAATAGGGTCCCACAGCTGCACCCCATCAGTGTAAGCAGGACTCTTAGGACTCTTAGAAGAGTCAATGCTCTAAAACCATGGGGGGCGCTTAGCCCCCTCTCTTCGTCCCTGAGGATGATTTCATTTTTCAGGGATTAGAGAGGGTGGTCCTTGTGGTGGACTGCAGGTATGGAGAGCTGTTGTCATCGTATTAGATAGATAAGAATGATTATATGTATTGTAGAAATGTCTCCTATCATGTTCCCTAATTTTTTATTATGTCCACATCCTGGTCCCCATCTTGGACATCATAACAAACGTGCACTTTTTTGTTTAATATACACATTGGACCATAGGAAAAATGACACTACAGCTACAGAGGTGACCGTCTGATAGCCCAGCTCGACTATCCATCTCTACTGAAGACCCTTTCAGCTTTTTGAGAGTTGGGTGGAGGACATCATCTCTGAAAATAGGGTCCCACAGCTGCACCCCATCAGTGTGAGCAGGACTCTTAGGACTCTTAGAAGAGTTAATGCTCTGAGACCATGGGGGCGCTTAGCCCCCTCTCTTCGTCACTGAGGATGATTTCATTTTTCAGGGATTAGAGAGGGTGGTCCTTGTGGTGGACTGCAGGTATGGAGAGCTGTTGTCATCGTATTAGATAGATAAGAATGATTATATGTATTGTAGAAATGTCTCCTATCATGTTCCCTAATTTTTTATTATGTCCACATCCTGGTCCCCATCTTGGACATCATAACAAACGTGCACTTTTTTGTTTAATTTACACATTGGACCATAGGAAAAATGACACTACAGCTACAGAGGTGACCGTCTGATAGCCCAGCTCGACTATCCATCTCTACTGAAGACCCTTTCAGCTTTTTGAGAGTTGGGTGGAGGACATCATCTCTTAAAATAGGGTCCCACAGCTGCACCCCATCAGTGTAAGCAGGACTCTTAGGACTCTTAGAAGAGTCAATGCTCTAAAACCATGGGGGGCGCTTAGCCCCCTCTCTTCGTCCCTGAGGATGATTTCATTTTTCAGGGATTAGAGAGGGTGGTCCTTGTGGTGGACTGCAGGTATGGAGAGCTGTTGTCATCGTATTAGATAGATAAGAATGATTATATGTATTGTAGAAATGTCTCCTATCATGTTCCCTAATTTTTTATTATGTCCACATCCTGGTCCCCATCTTGGACATCATAACAAACGTGCACTTTTTTGTTTAATTTACACATTGGACCATAGGAAAAATGACACTACAGCTACAGAGGTGACCGTCTGATAGCCCAGCTCGACTATCCATCTCTACTGAAGACCCTTTCAGCTTTTTGAGAGTTGGGTGGAGGACATCATCTCTGAAAATAGGGTCCCACAGCTGCACCCCATCAGTGTGAGCAGGACTCTTAGGACTCTTAGAAGAGTTAATGCTCTGAGACCATGGGGGCGCTTAGCCCCCTCTCTTCGTCACTGAGGATGATTTCATTTTTCAGGGATTAGAGAGGGTGGTCCTTGTGGTGGACTGCAGGTATGGAGAGCTGTTGTCATCGTATTAGATAGATAAGAATGATTATATGTATTGTAGAAATGTCTCCTATCATGTTCCCTAATTTTTTATTATGTCCACATCCTGGTCCCCATCTTGGACATCATAACAAACGTGCACTTTTTTGTTTAATTTACACATTGGACCATAGGAAAAATGACACTACAGCTACAGAGGTGACCGTCTGATAGCCCAGCTCGACTATCCATCTCTACTGAAGACCCTTTCAGCTTTTTGAGAGTTGGGTGGAGGACATCATCTCTGAAAATAGGGTCCCACAGCTGCACCCCATCAGTGTGAGCAGGACTCTTAGGACTCTTAGAAGAGTCAATGCTCTGAGACCATTGGGGGCACTTAGCCCCCTCTCTTCATCACTGAGGATGATTTCATTTTTCAGGGATTAGAGAGGGTGGTCCTTGTGGTGGACTGCAGATATGGAGAGCTGTTATCATCGTATTAGATAGATAAGAATGATTATATGTATTGTAGAAATGTCTCCTATCATGTTCCCTAATTTTTTATTATGTCCACATCCTGGTCCCCATCTTGGACATCATAACAAACGTGCACTTTTTTGTTTAATTTACACATTAGACCATAGGAAAAATGACACTACAGCTACAGAGGTGACCGTCTGATAGCCCAGCTCGACTATCCATCTCTACTGAAGACCCTTTCAGCTTTTTGAGAGTTGGGTGGAGGACATCATCTCTTAAAATAGGGTCCCACAGCTGCACCCCATCAGTGTAAGCAGGACTCTTAGGACTCTTAGAAGAGTCAATGCTCTAAAACCATGGGGGGCGCTTAGCCCCCTCTCTTCGTCCCTGAGGATGATTTCATTTTTCAGGGATTAGAGAGGGTGGTCCTTGTGGTGGACTGCAGGTATGGAGAGCTGTTGTCATCGTATTAGATAGATAAGAATGATTATATGTATTGTAGAAATGTCTCCTATCATGTTCCCTAATTTTTTATTATGTCCACATCCTGGTCCCCATCTTGGACATCATAACAAACGTGTACTTTTTTGTTTAATTTACACATTGGACCATAGGAAAAATGACACTACAGCTACAGAGGTGACCGTCTGATAGCCCAGCTCGACTATCCATCTCTACTGAAGACCCTTTCAGCTTTTTGAGAGTTGGGTGGAGGACATCATCTCTGAAAATAGGGTCCCACAGCTGCACCCCATCAGTGTGAGCAGGACTCTTAGGACTCTTAGAAGAGTCAATGCTCTGAGACCATTGGGGGCACTTAGCCCCCTCTCTTCATCACTGAGGATGATTTCATTTTTCAGGGATTAGAGAGGGTGGTCCTTGTGGTGGACTGCAGATATGGAGAGCTGTTATCATCGTATTAGATAGATAAGAATGATTATATGTATTGTAGAAATGTCTCCTATCATGTTCCCTAATTTTTTATTATGTCCACATCCTGGTCCCCATCTTGGACATCATAACAAACGTGCACTTTTTTGTTTAATTTACACATTGGACCATAGGAAAAATGACACTACAGCTACAGAGGTGACCGTCTGATAGCCCAGCTCGACTATCCATCTCTACTGAAGACCCTTTCAGCTTTTTGAGAGTTGGGTGGAGGACATCATCTCTGAAAATAGGGTCCCACAGCTGCACCCCATCAGTGTGAGCAGGACTCTTAGGACTCTTAGAAGAGTCAATGCTCTGAGACCATTGGGGGCACTTAGCCCCCTCTCTTCATCACTGAGGATGATTTCATTTTTCAGGGATTAGAGAGGGTGGTCCTTGTGGTGGACTGCAGATATGGAGAGCTGTTATCATCGTATTAGATAGATAAGAATGATTATATGTATTGTAGAAATGTCTCCTATCATGTTCCCTAATTTTTTATTATGTCCACATCCTGGTCCCCATCTTGGACATCATAACAAACGTGCACTTTTTTGTTTAATTTACACATTGGACCATAGGAAAAATGACACTACAGCTACAGAGGTGACCGTCTGATAGCCCAGCTCGACTATCCATCTCTACTGAAGACCCTTTCAGCTTTTTGAGAGTTGGGTGGAGAACATCATCTCTGAAAATAGGGTCCCACAGCTGCACCCCATCATTGTGAGCAGGACTCTTAGGACTCTTAGAAGAGTCAATGCTCTGAGACCATGGGGGGCGCTTAGCCCCCTCTCTTCGTCACTGAGGATGATTTCATTTTTCAGGGATTAGAGAGGGTGGTCCTTGTGGTGGACTGCAGGTATGGAGAGCTGTTGTGATCGTATTAGATAGATAAGAATGATTATATGTATTGTAGAAATGTCTCCTATCATGTTCCCTAATTTTTTATTATGTCCACATTCTGGTCCCTGGTCCCCATCTTGAACATCATAACAAACGTGCACTTTTTTGTTTAATTTACACATTGGACCATAGGAAAAATGACACTACAGCTACAGAGGTGACCGTCTGATAGCCCAGCTCGACTATCCATCTCTACTGAAGACCCTTTCAGCTTTTTGAGAGTTGGGTGGAGGACATCATCTCTGAAAATAGGGTCCCACAGCTGCACCCCATCAGTGTGAGCAGGACTCTTAGGACTCTTAGAAGAGTCAATGCTCTGAGACCATTGGGGGCACTTAGCCCCCTCTCTTCATCACTGAGGATGATTTCATTTTTCAGGGATTAGAGAGGGTGTTCCTTGTGGTGGACTGCAGATATGGAGAGCTGTTATCATCATATTAGATAGATAAGAATGATTATATGTATTGTAGAAATGTCTCCTATCATGTTCCCTAATTTTTTATTATGTCCACATCCTGGTCCCCATCTTGGACATCATAACAAACGTGCACTTTTTTGTTTAATTTACACATTGGACCATAGGAAAAATGACACTACAGCTACAGAGGTGACCGTCTGATAGCCCAGCTCGACTATCCATCTCTACTGAAGACCCTTTCAGCTTTTTGAGAGTTGGGTGGAGGACATCATCTCTGAAAATAGGGTCCCACAGCTGCAACCCATCAGTGTGAGCAGGACTCTTAGGACTCTTAGAAGAGTTAATGCTCTGAGACCATGGGGGCGCTTAGCCCCCTCTCTTCGTCACTGAGGATGATTTCATTTTTCAGGGATTAGAGAGGGTGGTCCTTGTGGTGGACTGCAGGTATGGAGAGCTGTTGTCATCGTATTAGATAGATAAGAATGATTATATGTATTGTAGAAATGTCTCCTATCATGTTCCCTAATTTTTTATTATGTCCACATCCTGGTCCCCATCTTGGACATCATAACAAACGTGCACTTTTTTGTTTAATTTACACATTGGACCATAGGAAAAATGACACTACAGCTACAGAGGTGACCATCTGATAGCCCAGCTCGACTATCCATCTCTACTGAAGACCCTTTCAGCTTTTTGAGAGTTGGGTGGAGGACATCATCTCTGAAAATAGGGTCCCACAGCTGCACCCCATCAGTGTGAGCAGGACTCTTAGGACTCTTAGAAGAGTCAATGCTCTGAGACCATGGGGGGCGCTTAGCCCCCACTCTTCGTCACTGAGGATGATTTCATTTTTCAGGGATTAGAGAGGGTGGTCCTTGTGGTGGACTGCAGGTATGGAGAGCTGTTGTCATCGTATTAAATAGATAAGAATGATTATATGTATTGTAGAAATGTCTCCTATCATGTTCCCTAATTTTTTATTATGTCCACATCCTGGTCCCCATCTTGGACATCATAACAAACGTGCACTTTTTTGTTTAATTTACACATTGGACCATAGGAAAAATGACACTACAGCTACAGAGGTGACCGTCTGATAGCCCAGCTCGACTATCCATCTCTACTGAAGACCCTTTCAGCTTTTTGAGAGTTGGGTAGAGAACATCATCTCTGAAAATAGGGTCCCACAGCTGCACCCCATCAGTGTGAGCAGGACTCTTAGGACTCTTAGAAGAGTCAATGCTCTGAGACCATGGGGGGCGCTTAGCCCCCTCTCTTCGTCACTGAGGATGATTTCACTTTTCAGGGAATAGAGAGGGTGGTCCTTGTGGTGGACTGCAGGTATGGAGAGCTGTTGTCATCGTATTAGATAGATAAGAATGATTATATGTATTGTAGAAATGTCTCCTATCATGTTCCCTATTTTTTTATTATGTCCACATCCTGGTCCCCATCTTGGAAATCATAACAAACGTGCACTTTTTTGTTTAATTTACACATTGGACCATAGGAAAAATGACACTACAGCTACAGAGGTGACCGTCTGATAGCCCAGCTCGACTATCCATCTCTACTGAAGACCCTTTCAGCTTTTTGAGAGTTGGGTGGAGGACATCATCTCTGAAAATAGGGTCCCAAAGCTGCACCCCATCAGTGTGAGCAGGAATCTTAGGACTCTTAGAAGAGTCAATGCTCTGAGACCATGGGGGGCGCTTAGCACCCTCTCTTCGTCACTGAGGATGATTTAATTTTTCAGGGATTAGAGAGAGTGGTCCTTGTGGTGGACTGCAGGTATGGAGAGCTGTTGTGATCGTATTAGATAGATAAGAATGATTATATGTATTGTAGAAATGTCTCCTATCATGTTCCCTAATTTTTTATTATGTCCACATCCTGGTCCCCATCTTGAACATCATAACAAACGTGCACTTTTTTGTTTAATTTACACATTGGACCATAGGAAAAATGACACTACAGCTACAGAGGTGACCGTCTGATAGCCCAGCTCGACTATCCATCTCTACTGAAGACCCTTTCAGCTTTTTGAGAGTTGGGTGGAGGACATCATCTCTGAAAATAGGGTCCCACAGCTGCACCCCATCAGTGTAAGCAGGACTCTTAGGACTCTTAGAAGAGTCAATGCTCTAAAACCATGGGGGGCGCTTAGCCCCCTCTCTTCGTCCCTGAAGATGATTTCATTTTTCAGGGATTAGAGAGGGTGGTCCTTGTGGTGGACTGCAGGTATGGAGAGCTGTTGTCATCGTATTAGATAGATAAGAATGATTATATGTATTGTAGAAATGTCTCCTATCATGTTCCCTAATTTTTTATTATGTCCACATCCTGGTCCCCATCTTGGACATCATAACAAACGTGCACTTTTTTGTTTAATTTACACATTGGACCATAGGAAAAATGACACTACAGCTACAGAGGTGACCGTCTGATAGCCCAGCTCGACTATCCATCTCTACTGAAGACCCTTTCAGCTTTTTGAGAGTTGGGTGGAGGACATCATCTCTGAAAATAGGGTCCCACAGCTTCACCCCATCAGTGTGAGCAGGACTCTTAGGACTCTTAGAAGAGTCAATGCTCTGGTACCATGGGGGGCGCTTGGCCCCCTCTCTTCGTCACTGAGGATGATTTCATTTTTCAGGGATTAGAGAGGGTGGTCCTTGTGGTGGACTGCAGGTATGGAGAGCTGTTGTCATCGTATTAGATAGATAAGAATGATTATATGTATTGTAGAAATGTCTCCTATCATGTTCCCTAATTTTTTATTATGTCCACATCCTGGTCCCCATCTTGGACATCATAACAAACGTGCACTTTTTTGTTTAATTTACACATTGGACCATAGGAAAAATGACACTACAGCTACAGAGGTGACCGTCTGATAGCCCAGCTCGACTATCCATCTCTACTGAAGACCCTTTCAGCTTTTTGAGAGTTGGGTGGAGGACATCATCTCTGAAAATAGGGTCCCACAGCTGCACCCCATCAGTGTGAGCAGGACTCTTAGGACTCTTAGAAGAGTTAATGCTCTGAGACCATGGGGGCGCTTAGCCCCCTCTCTTCGTCACTGAGGATGATTTCATTTTTCAGGGATTAGAGAGGGTGGTCCTTGTGGTGGACTGCAGGTATGGAGAGCTGTTGTCATCGTATTAGATAGATAAGAATGATTATATGTATTGTAGAAATGTCTCCTATCATGTTCCCTAATTTTTTATTATGTCCACATCCTGGTCCCCATCTTGGACATCATAACAAACGTGCACTTTTTTGTTTAATTTACACATTGGACCATAGGAAAAATGACACTACAGCTACAGAGGTGACCGTCTGATAGCCCAGCTCGACTATCCATCTCTACTGAAGACCCTTTCAGCTTTTTGAGAGTTGGGTGGAGGACATCATCTCTGAAAATAGGGTCCCACAGCTGCACCCCATCAGTGTGAGCAGGACTCTTAGGACTCTTAGAAGAGTTAATGCTCTGAGACCATGGGGGCGCTTAGCCCCCTCTCTTCGTCACTGAGGATGATTTCATTTTTCAGGGATTAGAGAGGGTGGTCCTTGTGGTGGACTGCAGGTATGGAGAGCTGTTGTCATCGTATTAGATAGATAAGAATGATTATATGTATTGTAGAAATGTCTCCTATCATGTTCCCTAATTTTTTATTATGTCCACATCCTGGTCCCCATCTTGGACATCATAACAAACGTGCACTTTTTTGTTTAATTTACACATTGGACCATAGGAAAAATGACACTACAGCTACAGAGGTGACCGTCTGATAGCCCAGCTCGACTATCCATCTCTACTGAAGACCCTTTCAGCTTTTTGAGAGTTGGGTGGAGGACATCATCTCTGAAAATAGGGTCCCGCAGCTGCACCCCATCAGTGTGAGCAGGACTCTTAGGACTCTTAGAAGAGTCAATGCTCTGAGACCATTGGGGGCACTTAGCCCCCTCTCTTCGTCACTGAGGATGATTTCATTTTTCAGGGATTAGAGAGGGTGGTCCTTGTGGTGGACTGCAGGTATGGAGAGCTGTTATCGTATTAGATAGATAAGAATGATTATATGTATTGTAGAAATGTCTCCTATCATGTTCCCTAATTTTTTATTATGTCCACATCCTGGTCCCCATCTTGGACATCATAACAAACGTGCACTTTTTTGTTTAATTTACACATTGGACCATAGGAAAAATGACACTACAGCTACAGAGGTGACCGTCTGATAGCCCAGCTCGACTATCCATCTCTACTGAAGACCCTTTCAGCTTTTTGAGAGTTTGGTGGAGAACATCATCTCTGAAAATAGGGTCCCACAGCTGCACCCCATCAGTGTGAGCAGGACTCTTAGGACTCTTAGAAGAGTCAATGCTCTGAGACCATGGGGGGCGCTTAGCCCCCTCTCTTCGTCACTGAGGATGATTTCACTTTTCAGGGAATAGAGAGGGTGGTCCTTGTGGTGGACTGCAGGTATGGAGAGCTGTTGTCATCGTATTAGATAGATAAGAATGATTATATGTATTGTAGAAATGTCTCCTATCATGTTCCCTATTTTTTTATTATGTCCACATCCTGGTCCCCATCTTGGAAATCATAACAAACGTGCACTTTTTTGTTTAATTTACACATTGGACCATAGGAAAAATGACACTACAGCTACAGAGGTGACCGTCTGATAGCCCAGCTCGACTATCCATCTCTACTGAAGACCCTTTCAGCTTTTTGAGAGTTGGGTGGAGGACATCATCTCTGAAAATAGGGTCCCACAGCTGCACCCCATCAGTGTGAGCAGGACTCTTAGGACTCTTAGAAGAGTCAATGTTTTGAGACCATGGGGTGCGCTTAGCCCCCTCTCTTCGTCACTGAGGATGATTTCATTTTTCAGGGATTAGAGAGGGTGGTCCTTGTGGTGGACTGCAGGTATGGAGAGCTGTTGTCATCGTATTAAATAGATAAGAATGATTATATGTATTGTAGAAATGTCTCCTATCATGTTCCCTAATTTTTTATTATGTCCACATCCTGGTCCCCATCTTGGACATCATAACAAACGTGCACTTTTTTGTTTAATTTACACATTGGACCATAGGAAAAATGACACTACAGGTACAGAGGTGACCGTCTGATAGCCCAGCTCGACTATCCATCTCTACTGAAGACCCTTTCAGCTTTTTGAGAGTTTGGTGGAGAACATCATCTCTGAAAATAGGGTCCCACAGCTGCACCCCATCAGTGTGAGCAGGACTCTTAGGACTCTTAGAAGAGTCAATGCTCTGAGACCAAGGGGGGCGCTTAGCCCCCTCTCTTCGTCACTGAGGATGATTTCACTTTTCAGGGAATAGAGAGGGTGGTCCTTGTGGTGGACTGCAGGTATGGAGAGCTGTTGTCATCGTATTAGATAGATAAGAATGATTATATGTATTGTAGAAATGTCTCATATCATGTTCCCTATTTTTTTATTATGTCCACATCCTGGTCCCCATCTTGGAAATCATAACAAACGTGCACTTTTTTGTTTAATTTACACATTGGACCATAGGAAAAATGACACTACAGCTACAGAGGTGACCGTCTGATAGCCCAGCTCGACTATCCATCTCTACTGAAGACCCTTTCAGCTTTTTGAGAGTTGGGTGGAGGACATCATCTCTGAAAATAGGGTCCCACAGCTGCACCCCATCAGTGTGAGCAGGACTCTTAGGACTCTTAGAAGAGTCAATGTTTTGAGACCATGGGGGGTGCTTAGCCCCCTCTCTTCATCACTGAGGATGATTTCATTTTTCAGGGATTAGAGAGGGTGGTCCTTGTGGTGGACTGCAGGTATGGAGAGCTGTTGTCATCGTATTAAATAGATAAGAATGATTATATGTATTGTAGAAATGTCTCCTATCATGTTCCCTAATTTTTTATTATGTCCACATCCTGGTCCCCATCTTGGACATCATAACAAACGTGCACTTTTTTGTTTAATTTACACATTGGACCATAGGAAAAATGACACTACAGCTACAGAGGTGACCGTCTGATAGCCCAGCTCGACTATCCATCTCTACTGAAGACCCTTTCAGCTTTTTGAGAGTTGGGTGGAGAACATTATCTCTGAAAATAGGGTCCCACAGCTGCACCCCATTAGTGTGAGCAGGACTCTTAGGACTCTTAGAAGAGTCAATGCTCTGAGACCATGGGGCGCGCTTAGCCCCCTCTCTTCGTCACTGAGGATGATTTCACTTTTCAGGGAATAGAGAGGGTGGTCCTTGTGGTGGACTGCAGGTATGGAGAGCTGTTGTCATCGTATTAGATAGATAAGAATGATTATATGTATTGTAGAAATGTCTCCTATCATGTTCCCTATTTTTTTATTATGTCCACATCCTGGTCCCCATCTTGGAAATCATAACAAACGTGCACTTTTTTGTTTAATTTACACATTGGACCATAGGAAAAATGACACTACAGCTACAGAGGTGACCGTCTGATAGCCCAGCTCGACTATCCATCTCTACTGAAGACCCTTTCAGCTTTTTGAGAGTTGGGTGGAGGACATCATCTCTGAAAATAGGGTCCCACAGCTGCACCCCATCAGTGTGAGCAGGAATCTTAGGACTCTTAGAAGAGTCAATGCTCTGAGACCATGGGGGGCGCTTAGCCCCCTCTCTTCGTCACTGAGGATGATTTCATTTTTCAGGGATTAGAGAGAGTGGTCCTTGTGGTGGACTGCAGGTATGGAGAGCTGTTGTGATCGTATTAGATAGATAAGAATGATTATATGTATTGTAGAAATGTCTCCTATCATGTTCCCTAATTTTTTATTATGTCCACATTCTGGTCCCTGGTCCCCATCTTGAACATCATAACAAACGTGCACTTTTTTGTTTAATTTACACATTGGACCATAGGAAAAATGACACTACAGCTACAGAGGTGACCGTCTGATAGCCCAGCTCGACTATCCATCTCTACTGAAGACCCTTTCAGCTTTTTGAGAGTTGGGTGGAGGACATCATCTCTGAAAATAGGGTCCCACAGCTGCACCCCATCAGTGTGAGCAGGACTCTTAGGACTCTTAGAAGAGTCAATGTTTTGAGACCATGGGGTGCGCTTAGCCCCCTCTCTTCGTCACTGAGGATGATTTCATTTTTCAGGGATTAGAGAGGGTGGTCCTTGTGGTGGACTGCAGGTATGGAGAGCTGTTGTCATCGTATTAAATAGATAAGAATGATTATATGTATTGTAGAAATGTCTCCTATCATGTTCCCTAATTTTTTATTATGTCCACATCCTGGTCCCCATCTTGGACATCATAACAAACGTGCACTTTTTTGTTTAATTTACACATTGGACCATAGGAAAAATGACACTACAGGTACAGAGGTGACCGTCTGATAGCCCAGCTCGACTATCCATCTCTACTGAAGACCCTTTCAGCTTTTTGAGAGTTTGGTGGAGAACATCATCTCTGAAAATAGGGTCCCACAGCTGCACCCCATCAGTGTGAGCAGGACTCTTAGGACTCTTAGAAGAGTCAATGCTCTGAGACCAAGGGGGGCGCTTAGCCCCCTCTCTTCGTCACTGAGGATGATTTCACTTTTCAGGGAATAGAGAGGGTGGTCCTTGTGGTGGACTGCAGGTATGGAGAGCTGTTGTCATCGTATTAGATAGATAAGAATGATTATATGTATTGTAGAAATGTCTCCTATCATGTTCCCTATTTTTTTATTATGTCCACATCCTGGTCCCCATCTTGGAAATCATTACAAACGTGCACTTTTTTGTTTAATTTACACATTGGACCATAGGAAAAATGACACTACAGCTACAGAGGTGACCGTCTGATAGCCCAGCTCGACTATCCATCTCTACTGAAGACCCTTTCAGCTTTTTGAGAGTTGGGTGGAGGACATCATCCCTGAAAATAGGGTCCCACAGCTGCACCCCATCAGTGTGAGCAGGACTCTTAGGACTCTTAGAAGAGTCAATGTTTTGAGACCATGGGGGGCGCTTAGCCCCCTCTCTTCGTCACTGAGGATGATTTCATTTTTCAGGGATTAGAGAGGGTGGTCCTTGTGGTGGACTGCAGGTATGGAGAGCTGTTGTCATCGTATTAAATAGATAAGAATGATTATATGTATTGTAGAAATGTCTCCTATCATGTTCCCTAATTTTTTATTATGTCCACATCCTGGTCCCCATCTTGGACATCATAACAAACGTGCACTTTTTTGTTTAATTTACACATTGGACCATAGGAAAAATGACACTACAGCTACAGAGGTGACCGTCTGATAGCCCAGCTCAACTATCCATCTCTACTGAAGACCCTTTCAGCTTTTTGAGAGTTGGGTGGAGAACATTATCTCTGAAAATAGGGTCCCACAGCTGCACCCCATCAATGTGAGCAGGACTCTTAGGACTCTTAGAAGAGTCAATGCTCTGAGACCATGGGGCGCACTTAGCCCCCTCTCTTCGTCACTGAGGATGATTTCACTTTTCAGGGAATAGAGAGGGTGGTCCTTGTGGTGGACTGCAGGTATGGAGAGCTGTTGTCATCGTATTAAATAGATAAGAATGATTATATGTATTGTAGAAATGTCTCCTATCATGTTCCCTAATTTTTTATTATGTCCACATCCTGGTCCCCATCTTGGAAATCATAACAAACGTGCACTTTTTTGTTTAATTTACACATTGGACCATAGGAAAAATGACACTACAGCTACAGAGGTGACCGTCTGATAGCCCAGCTCGACTATCCATCTCTACTGAAGAC
>NW_027443520.1:0-42717 GCF_048569485.1 Anomaloglossus baeobatrachus | reverse complement strand
CCGAGATAATCGTCTCCATGCTCCAAATCCATTTTAAAGCCATTTTTAAGGCATTTCGCGCATACATGAAATGAACACATTTTTCTCCAAAACTATAACAGATGCAAGCTTGTCTGTTTGGTGGAGATGATATTTAATAAAATAAGTAGAAATCCACTAAAAGTTTTGTTTGGTTATCTTGCAATCCCGAGATAATCGTCTCCATGCTCCAAATCCATTTTAAAGCCATTTTTAAGGCATTTCGCGCATACATGAAATGAACACATTTTTCTCCAAAACTATAACAGATGCAAGCTTGTCCTGTTTGGTGGAGATGATATTTAATAAAATAAGTAGAAATCCACTAAAAGTTTTGTTTGGTTATCTTGCAATCCCGAGATAATCGTCTCCATGCTCCAAATCCATTTTAAAGCCATTTTTAAGGCATTTCGCGCATACATGAAATGAACACATTTTTCTCCAAAACTATAACAGATGCAAGCTTGTCCTGTTTGGTGGAGATGATATTTAATAAAATAAGTAGAAATCCACTAAAAGTTTTGTTTGGTTATCTTGCAATCCCGAGATAATCGTCTCCATGCTCCAAATCCATTTTAAAGCCATTTTTAAGGCATTTCGCGCATACATGAAATGAACACATTTTTCTCCAAAACTATAACAGATGCAAGCTTGTCCTGTTTGGTGGAGATGATATTTAATAAAATAAGTAGAAATCCACTAAAAGTTTTGTTTGGTTATCTTGCAATCCCGAGATAATCGTCTCCATGCTCCAAATCCATTTTAAAGCCATTTTTAAGGCATTTCGCGCATACATGAAATGAACACATTTTTCTCCAAAACTATAACAGATGCAAGCTTGTCCTGTTTGGTGGAGATGATATTTAATAAAATAAGTAGAAATCCACTAAAAGTTTTGTTTGGTTATCTTGCAATCCCGAGATAATCGTCTCCATGCTCCAAATCCATTTTAAAGCCATTTTTAAGGCATTTCGCGCATACATGAAATGAACACATTTTTCTCCAAAACTATAACAGATGCAAGCTTGTCCTGTTTGGTGGAGATGATATTTAATAAAATAAGTAGAAATCCACTAAAAGTTTTGTTTGGTTATCTTGCAATCCCGAGATAATCGTCTCCATGCTCCAAATCCATTTTAAAGCCATTTTTAAGGCATTTCGCGCATACATGAAATGAACACATTTTTCTCCAAAACTATAACAGATGCAAGCTTGTCCTGTTTGGTGGAGATGATATTTAATAAAATAAGTAGAAATCCACTAAAAGTTTTGTTTGGTTATCTTGCAATCCCGAGATAATCGTCCTCCATGCTCCAAATCCATTTTAAAGCCATTTTTAAGGCATTTCGCGCATACATGAAATGAACACATTTTTCTCCAAAACTATAACAGATGCAAGCTTGTCCTGTTTGGTGGAGATGATATTTAATAAAATAAGTAGAAATCCACTAAAAGTTTTGTTTGGTTATCTTGCAATCCCGAGATAATCGTCTCCATGCTCCAAATCCATTTTAAAGCCATTTTTAAGGCATTTCGCGCATACATGAAATGAACACATTTTTCTCCAAAACTATAACAGATGCAAGCTTGTCCTGTTTGGTGGAGATGATATTTAATAAAATAAGTAGAAATCCACTAAAAGTTTTGTTTGGTTATCTTGCAATCCCGAGATAATCGTCTCCATGCTCCAAATCCATTTTAAAGCCATTTTTAAGGCATTTCGCGCATACATGAAATGAACACATTTTTCTCCAAAACTATAACAGATGCAAGCTTGTCCTGTTTGGTGGAGATGATATTTAATAAAATAAGTAGAAATCCACTAAAAGTTTTGTTTGGTTATCTTGCAATCCCGAGATAATCGTCTCCATGCTCCAAATCCATTTTAAAGCCATTTTTAAGGCATTTCGCGCATACATGAAATGAACACATTTTTCTCCAAAACTATAACAGATGCAAGCTTGTCCTGTTTGGTGGAGATGATATTTAATAAAATAAGTAGAAATCCACTAAACGTTTTGTTTGGTTATCTTGCAATCCCGAGATAATCGTCTCCATGCTCCAAATCCATTTTAAAGCCATTTTTAAGGCATTTCGCGCATACATGAAATGAACACATTTTTCTCCAAAACTATAACAGATGCAAGCTTGTCCTGTTTGGTGGAGATGATATTTAATAAAATAAGTAGAAATCCACTAAACGTTTTGTTTGGTTATCTTGCAATCCCGAGATAATCGTCTCCATGCTCCAAATCCATTTTAAAGCCATTTTTAAGGCATTTCGCGCATACATGAAATGAACACATTTTTCTCCAAAACTATAACAGATGCAAGCTTGTCCTGTTTGGTGGAGATGATATTTAATAAAATAAGTAGAAATCCACTAAAAGTTTTGTTTGGTTATCTTGCAATCCCGAGATAATCGTCTCCATGCTCCAAATCCATTTTAAAGCCATTTTTAAGGCATTTCGCGCATACATGAAATGAACACATTTTTCTCCAAAACTATAACAGATGCAAGCTTGTCCTGTTTGGTGGAGATGATATTTAATAAAATAAGTAGAAATCCACTAAAAGTTTTGTTTGGTTATCTTGCAATCCCGAGATAATCGTCTCCATGCTCCAAATCCATTTTAAAGCCATTTTTAAGGCATTTCGCGCATACATGAAATGAACACATTTTTCTCCAAAACTATAACAGATGCAAGCTTGTCCTGTTTGGTGGAGATGATATTTAATAAAATAAGTAGAAATCCACTAAAAGTTTTGTTTGGTTATCTTGCAATCCCGAGATAATCGTCTCCATGCTCCAAATCCATTTTAAAGCCATTTTTAAGGCATTTCGCGCATACATGAAATGAACACATTTTTCTCCAAAACTATAACAGATGCAAGCTTGTCCTGTTTGGTGGAGATGATATTTAATAAAATAAGTAGAAATCCACTAAAAGTTTTGTTTGGTTATCTTGCAATCCCGAGATAATCGTCTCCATGCTCCAAATCCATTTTAAAGCCATTTTTAAGGCATTTCGCGCATACATGAAATGAACACATTTTTCTCCAAAACTATAACAGATGCAAGCTTGTCCTGTTTGGTGGAGATGATATTTAATAAAATAAGTAGAAATCCACTAAAAGTTTTGTTTGGTTATCTTGCAATCCCGAGATAATCGTCTCCATGCTCCAAATCCATTTTAAAGCCATTTTTAAGGCATTTCGCGCATACATGAAATGAACACATTTTTCTCCAAAACTATAACAGATGCAAGCTTGTCCTGTTTGGTGGAGATGATATTTAATAAAATAAGTAGAAATCCACTAAAAGTTTTGTTTGGTTATCTTGCAATCCCGAGATAATCGTCTCCATGCTCCAAATCCATTTTAAAGCCATTTTTAAGGCATTTCGCGCATACATGAAATGAACACATTTTTCTCCAAAACTATAACAGATGCAAGCTTGTCCTGTTTGGTGGAGATGATATTTAATAAAATAAGTAGAAATCCACTAAAAGTTTTGTTTGGTTATCTTGCAATCCCGAGATAATCGTCTCCATGCTCCAAATCCATTTTAAAGCCATTTTTAAGGCATTTCGCGCATACATGAAATGAACACATTTTTCTCCAAAACTATAACAGATGCAAGCTTGTCCTGTTTGGTGGAGATGATATTTAATAAAATAAGTAGAAATCCACTAAAAGTTTTGTTTGGTTATCTTGCAATCCCGAGATAATCGTCTCCATGCTCCAAATCCATTTTAAAGCCATTTTTAAGGCATTTCGCGCATACATGAAATGAACACATTTTTCTCCAAAACTATAACAGATGCAAGCTTG
Organism: Anomaloglossus baeobatrachus; assembly: GCF_048569485.1. Classification (NCBI taxonomy): domain Eukaryota; kingdom Metazoa; phylum Chordata; class Amphibia; order Anura; family Aromobatidae; genus Anomaloglossus; species Anomaloglossus baeobatrachus. Next base: position 38,865 of record NW_027443520.1, on the reverse strand, counting down.
TCCTGTTTGGTGGAGATGATATTTAATAAAATAAGTAGAAATCCACTAAAAGTTTTGTTTGGTTATCTTGCAATCCCGAGATAATCGTCTCCATGCTCCAAATCCATTTTAAAGCCATTTTTAAGGCATTTCGCGCATACATGAAATGAACACATTTTTCTCCAAAACTATAACAGATGCAAGCTTGTCCTGTTTGGTGGAGATGATATTTAATAAAATAAGTAGAAATCCACTAAAAGTTTTGTTTGGTTATCTTGCAATCCCGAGATAATCGTCTCCATGCTCCAAATCCTATTTTAAAGCCATTTTTAAGGCATTTCGCGCATACATGAAATGAACACATTTTTCTCCAAAACTATAACAGATGCAAGCTTGTCCTGTTTGGTGGAGATGATATTTAATAAAATAAGTAGAAATCCACTAAAAGTTTTGTTTGGTTATCTTGCAATCCCGAGATAATCGTCTCCATGCTCCAAATCCATTTTAAAGCCATTTTTAAGGCATTTCGCGCATACATGAAATGAACACATTTTTCTCCAAAACTATAACAGATGCAAGCTTGTCCTGTTTGGTGGAGATGATATTTAATAAAATAAGTAGAAATCCACTAAAAGTTTTGTTTGGTTATCTTGCAATCCCGAGATAATCGTCTCCATGCTCCAAATCCATTTTAAAGCCATTTTTAAGGCATTTCGCGCATACATGAAATGAACACATTTTTCTCCAAAACTATAACAGATGCAAGCTTGTCCTGTTTGGTGGAGATGATATTTAATAAAATAAGTAGAAATCCACTAAAAGTTTTGTTTGGTTATCTTGCAATCCCGAGATAATCGTCTCCATGCTCCAAATCCATTTTAAAGCCATTTTTAAGGCATTTCGCGCATACATGAAATGAACACATTTTTCTCCAAAACTATAACAGATGCAAGCTTGTCCTGTTTGGTGGAGATGATATTTAATAAAATAAGTAGAAATCCACTAAAAGTTTTGTTTGGTTATCTTGCAATCCCGAGATAATCGTCTCCATGCTCCAAATCCATTTTAAAGCCATTTTTAAGGCATTTCGCGCATACATGAAATGAACACATTTTTCTCCAAAACTATAACAGATGCAAGCTTGTCCTGTTTGGTGGAGATGATATTTAATAAAATAAGTAGAAATCCACTAAAAGTTTTGTTTGGTTATCTTGCAATCCCGAGATAATCGTCTCCATGCTCCAAATCCATTTTAAAGCCATTTTTAAGGCATTTCGCGCATACATGAAATGAACACATTTTTCTCCAAAACTATAACAGATGCAAGCTTGTCCTGTTTGGTGGAGATGATATTTAATAAAATAAGTAGAAATCCACTAAAAGTTTTGTTTGGTTATCTTGCAATCCCGAGATAATCGTCCTCCATGCTCCAAATCCATTTTAAAGCCATTTTTAAGGCATTTCGCGCATACATGAAATGAACACATTTTTCTCCAAAACTATAACAGATGCAAGCTTGTCCTGTTTGGTGGAGATGATATTTAATAAAATAAGTAGAAATCCACTAAAAGTTTTGTTTGGTTATCTTGCAATCCCGAGATAATCGTCTCCATGCTCCAAATCCATTTTAAAGCCATTTTTAAGGCATTTCGCGCATACATGAAATGAACACATTTTTCTCCAAAACTATAACAGATGCAAGCTTGTCCTGTTTGGTGGAGATGATATTTAATAAAATAAGTAGAAATCCACTAAAAGTTTTGTTTGGTTATCTTGCAATCCCGAGATAATCGTCTCCATGCTCCAAATCCATTTTAAAGCCATTTTTAAGGCATTTCGCGCATACATGAAATGAACACATTTTTCTCCAAAACTATAACAGATGCAAGCTTGTCCTGTTTGGTGGAGATGATATTTAATAAAATAAGTAGAAATCCACTAAAAGTTTTGTTTGGTTATCTTGCAATCCCGAGATAATCGTCTCCATGCTCCAAATCCATTTTAAAGCCATTTTTAAGGCATTTCGCGCATACATGAAATGAACACATTTTTCTCCAAAACTATAACAGATGCAAGCTTGTCCTGTTTGGTGGAGATGATATTTAATAAAATAAGTAGAATCCACTAAAAGTTTTGTTTGGTTATCTTGCAATCCCGAGATAATCGTCTCCATGCTCCAAATCCATTTTAAAGCCATTTTTAAGGCATTTCGCGCATACATGAAATGAACACATTTTTCTCCAAAACTATAACAGATGCAAGCTTGTCCTGTTTGGTGGAGATGATATTTAATAAAATAAGTAGAAATCCACTAAAAGTTTTGTTTGGTTATCTTGCAATCCCGAGATAATCGTCTCCATGCTCCAAATCCATTTTAAAGCCATTTTTAAGGCATTTCGCGCATACATGAAATGAACACATTTTTCTCCAAAACTATAACAGATGCAAGCTTGTCCTGTTTGGTGGAGATGATATTTAATAAAATAAGTAGAAATCCACTAAAAGTTTTGTTTGGTTATCTTGCAATCCCGAGATAATCGTCTCCATGCTCCAAATCCATTTTAAAGCCATTTTTAAGGCATTTCGCGCATACATGAAATGAACACATTTTTCTCCAAAACTATAACAGATGCAAGCTTGTCCTGTTTGGTGGAGATGATATTTAATAAAATAAGTAGAAATCCACTAAAAGTTTTGTTTGGTTATCTTGCAATCCCGAGATAATCGTCTCCATGCTCCAAATCCATTTTAAAGCCATTTTTAAGGCATTTCGCGCATACATGAAATGAACACATTTTTCTCCAAAACTATAACAGATGCAAGCTTGTCCTGTTTGGTGGAGATGATATTTAATAAAATAAGTAGAAATCCACTAAAAGTTTTGTTTGGTTATCTTGCAATCCCGAGATAATCGTCTCCATGCTCCAAATCCATTTTAAAGCCATTTTTAAGGCATTTCGCGCATACATGAAATGAACACATTTTTCTCCAAAACTATAACAGATGCAAGCTTGTCCTGTTTGGTGGAGATGATATTTAATAAAATAAGTAGAAATCCACTAAAAGTTTTGTTTGGTTATCTTGCAATCCCGAGATAATCGTCTCCATGCTCCAAATCCATTTTAAAGCCATTTTTAAGGCATTTCGCGCATACATGAAATGAACACATTTTTCTCCAAAACTATAACAGATGCAAGCTTGTCCTGTTTGGTGGAGATGATATTTAATAAAATAAGTAGAAATCCACTAAAAGTTTTGTTTGGTTATCTTGCAATCCCGAGATAATCGTCTCCATGCTCCAAATCCATTTTAAAGCCATTTTTAAGGCATTTCGCGCATACATGAAATGAACACATTTTTCTCCAAAACTATAACAGATGCAAGCTTGTCCTGTTTGGTGGAGATGATATTTAATAAAATAAGTAGAAATCCACTAAAAGTTTTGTTTGGTTATCTTGCAATCCCGAGATAATCGTCTCCATGCTCCAAATCCATTTTAAAGCCATTTTTAAGGCATTTCGCGCATACATGAAATGAACACATTTTTCTCCAAAACTATAACAGATGCAAGCTTGTCCTGTTTGGTGGAGATGATATTTAATAAAATAAGTAGAAATCCACTAAAAGTTTTGTTTGGTTATCTTGCAATCCCGAGATAATCGTCTCCATGCTCCAAATCCATTTTAAAGCCATTTTTAAGGCATTTCGCGCATACATGAAATGAACACATTTTTCTCCAAAACTATAACAGATGCAAGCTTGTCCTGTTTGGTGGAGATGATATTTAATAAAATAAGTAGAAATCCACTAAAAGTTTTGTTTGGTTATCTTGCAATCCCGAGATAATCGTCTCCATGCTCCAAATCCATTTTAAAGCCATTTTTAAGGCATTTCGCGCATACATGAAATGAACACATTTTTCTCCAAAACTATAACAGATGCAAGCTTGTCCTGTTTGGTGGAGATGATATTTAATAAAATAAGTAGAAATCCACTAAAAGTTTTGTTTGGTTATCTTGCAATCCCGAGATAATCGTCTCCATGCTCCAAATCCATTTTAAAGCCATTTTTAAGGCATTTCGCGCATACATGAAATGAACACATTTTTCTCCAAAACTATAACAGATGCAAGCTTGTCCTGTTTGGTGGAGATGATATTTAATAAAATAAGTAGAAATCCACTAAAAGTTTTGTTTGGTTATCTTGCAATCCCGAGATAATCGTCTCCATGCTCCAAATCCATTTTAAAGCCATTTTTAAGGCATTTCGCGCATACATGAAATGAACACATTTTTCTCCAAAACTATAACAGATGCAAGCTTGTCCTGTTTGGTGGAGATGATATTTAATAAAATAAGTAGAAATCCACTAAAAGTTTTGTTTGGTTATCTTGCAATCCCGAGATAATCGTCTCCATGCTCCAAATCCATTTTAAAGCCATTTTTAAGGCATTTCGCGCATACATGAAATGAACACATTTTTCTCCAAAACTATAACAGATGCAAGCTTGTCCTGTTTGGTGGAGATGATATTTAATAAAATAAGTAGAAATCCACTAAAAGTTTTTGTTTGGTTATCTTGCAATCCCGAGATAATCGTCTCCATGCTCCAAATCCATTTTAAAGCCATTTTTAAGGCATTTCGCGCATACATGAAATGAACACATTTTTCTCCAAAACTATAACAGATGCAAGCTTGTCCTGTTTGGTGGAGATGATATTTAATAAAATAAGTAGAAATCCACTAAAAGTTTTGTTTGGTTATCTTGCAATCCCGAGATAATCGTCTCCATGCTCCAAATCCATTTTAAAGCCATTTTTAAGGCATTTCGCGCATACATGAAATGAACACATTTTTCTCCAAAACTATAACAGATGCAAGCTTGTCCTGTTTGGTGGAGATGATATTTAATAAAATAAGTAGAAATCCACTAAAAGTTTTGTTTGGTTATCTTGCAATCCCGAGATAATCGTCTCCATGCTCCAAATCCATTTTAAAGCCATTTTTAAGGCATTTCGCGCATACATGAAATGAACACATTTTTCTCCAAAACTATAACAGATGCAAGCTTGTCCTGTTTGGTGGAGATGATATTTAATAAAATAAGTAGAAATCCACTAAAAGTTTTGTTTGGTTATCTTGCAATCCCGAGATAATCGTCTCCATGCTCCAAATCCATTTTAAAGCCATTTTTAAGGCATTTCGCGCATACATGAAATGAACACATTTTTCTCCAAAACTATAACAGATGCAAGCTTGTCCTGTTTGGTGGAGATGCTATTTAATAAAATAAGTAGAAATCCACTAAAAGTTTTGTTTGGTTATCTTGCAATCCCGAGATAATCGTCTCCATGCTCCAAATCCATTTTAAAGCCATTTTTAAGGCATTTCGCGCATACATGAAATGAACACATTTTTCTCCAAAACTATAACAGATGCAAGCTTGTCCTGTTTGGTGGAGATGATATTTAATAAAATAAGTAGAAATCGACTAAAAGTTTTGTTTGGTTATCTTGCAATCCCGAGATAATCGTCTCCATGCTCCAAATCCATTTTAAAGCCATTTTTAAGGCATTTCGCGCATACATGAAATGAACACATTTTTCTCCAAAACTATAACAGATGCAAGCTTGTCCTGTTTGGTGGAGATGATATTTAATAAAATAAGTAGAAATCCACTAAAAGTTTTGTTTGGTTATCTTGCAATCCCGAGATAATCGTCTCCATGCTCCAAATCCATTTTAAAGCCATTTTTAAGGCATTTCGCGCATACATGAAATGAACACATTTTTCTCCAAAACTATAACAGATGCAAGCTTGTCCTGTTTGGTGGAGATGATATTTAATAAAATAAGTAGAAATCCACTAAAAGTTTTGTTTGGTTATCTTGCAATCCCGAGATAATCGTCTCCATGCTCCAAATCCATTTTAAAGCCATTTTTAAGGCATTTCGCGCATACATGAAATGAACACATTTTTCTCCAAAACTATAACAGATGCAAGCTTGTCCTGTTTGGTGGAGATGATATTTAATAAAATAAGTAGAAATCCACTAAAAGTTTTGTTTGGTTATCTTGCAATCCCGAGATAATCGTCTCCATGCTCCAAATCCATTTTAAAGCCATTTTTAAGGCATTTCGCGCATACATGAAATGAACACATTTTTCTCCAAAACTATAACAGATGCAAGCTTGTCCTGTTTGGTGGAGATGATATTTAATAAAATAAGTAGAAATCCACTAAAAGTTTTGTTTGGTTATCTTGCAATCCCGAGATAATCGTCTCCATGCTCCAAATCCATTTTAAAGCCATTTTTAAGGCATTTCGCGCATACATGAAATGAACACATTTTTCTCCAAAACTATAACAGATGCAAGCTTGTCCTGTTTGGTGGAGATGATATTTAATAAAATAAGTAGAAATCCACTAAAAGTTTTGTTTGGTTATCTTGCAATCCCGAGATAATCGTCTCCATGCTCCAAATCCATTTTAAAGCCATTTTTAAGGCATTTCGCGCATACATGAAATGAACACATTTTTCTCCAAAACTATAACAGATGCATAGGGGTGGCAAAGGCGGTCTTCCCCCGGTCTGCCTCAGCAACGGACACTAGCCAATAGTGACTAGTGAGATCAAGGGTAGAAAAATAATTTGCAGTTCTCAATGCAGCTAGCGATTCCTCAATACGGGGGAGTGGTGCTGTCCTTCTTCTTTAACAGGACCAACGGAGCTGCCCAAAGGCTACAACTGTCACGGATAACCCCAGCCGCCTTCATGTTGCTCAACATGTCCTTGGTACACTGGTAATGTGAAGGTGGTATTGGCTTATAGCTCTCTTTGATGGGTGGGTGTGCACCTGTGGGGATGTAGTGTTGGACCCCTTTTATTCCCCCAAAATCTAGCGGATGTTTGCTGAAGACTTGCTCGCTCGTATTCTTGCACTACCCTGTGGACCCGCTTCTTGTGATGTGAAGGTGTGGAGTCAGTGCCTACGTGTAATTCCTTACACCACTCCTCTGGCTGACTTGGTGAGCAGTCACTGACTGGGTGGGGTGCAGTAATAGTGGATGCTGCTACTTGGATAGCATGTGTATCTACTGTGAACAGCTTATCAATGGTGGCAAGTCGGGGCAGCTTAACCTCCTGCTCTCCGCAGTTTAACACTCTCACGGGCACTCTTCCCTTCCGCACTAATGAATAAAACTATGATGTAAATATCATATAGATACCCCACAATTGTAAATAAAGGTAGGTTATGGGAAAAGGGGGAACAGGGAAAGAGGAAAATAGTGTAATAAAGTATACCTTCTGGGGGTGAGAGGAAATGGCAGCACAGCCAGTGGAGGTGAAGCAAAAGGAAGCCTGCAACTAAAGAGTTGAGAGCGTTATCACATGGTGACTGAGCCTGATTGTAAAGGGAGCATAGAGTGGAGCATACTCTGGGCACGTTAGAAGCCAAGTTCTTAAACCATGAATATGGACCCCTTTTATTCTCCCAAAGTCTAGCGGATGTTTGCTGAAGACTTGCTCGTATTCTTGCACTACCCTGTGGACCCGCTTCTTGTGATGTGAAGGTGTGGAGTCAGTGCCTACGTGTAATTCCTTACACCACTCCTCTGGTTGACTTGGTGAGCTGTCACTGAATGGGTGTGGTGAAGTAACGGTGGATGCTGTGGCTTGGATATCATATTAAATATAGGGACCCCCATACAGTAGTATGAGAAATTTTTTTGTATTCAATGATCGGTATTACCTTCAGGGGCGCGGCACGTGGACGTGCGTTCCATTAGCCTCACTGCATTCCACTCCCATACAGGAAGTGGGCGCAGCTATTACTACGGTCGCACATAAAAGAACCCACAGCCACCACTGCACACAGCTGACTCCACCACTGGAAACCCACTTCTACACCAACGCAGGTAAGACAGGATCGGCACCTCTATGCTCCCGTTACAATCAGGCTCAGTCACCATGTGATAATGCTCTCAACAATTTAGTTGCAGGCTTCCCCTTGCTTCACCTCCACTGGCTGTGCTGCCATTTCCTCTCCCCCCTGGAAGGTATACTTTATTACACTATTTTCCTGTTTCCCTCTTCTCCCTTTTCCCATAACCTACCTTTATCTGCATTTGTGGGGTATCTATATACTATTTATATCACAGTTTTATTCATTAATACGGAAGGGAAGAGTGCGCGTGAGAGTGTTGAACTGCGGAGAGCAAGAGGTTAAGCTGCCCCGATTTGCCACCATTGATAAGCTGTTCACAGTAGATACACATGCTATCCAAGCAGCAGCAGCATCCACCATTACTGCACCCCACCCAGTCAGTGACAGCTCACCAAGTCAGCCAGAGGAGTGGTGTCAGGAATTACACGTAGGCACTGACTACACACCTTCACATCACAAGAAGGGGGTGCAAGTGTGACGCCCTGGACTAGCCAGTTAGTCACAGACATAACACACACACACACCCCCTTTCCCGGATAGTTACACTAGTCAGACACAAAACCGTTGTTGCCTCCCTCCAGGGGCTGATGTCCACACCAGGTGGGGCGGTGCCAGGCGGTTGGCCCCACCCACCAAGGAGTTCACAGGCCTGGAGGTGGGAAAACCAGTTAGTTAGTTGAAGTTCAGTTAAGAGTTGAACCGTGGAGGTAGTGAGTTCAGGGAACAGCCCAGTTTTGGGTAGGAGTGCAAAACTGCTAGTGTCTGGGTCAGATCCCAGGCACTATGGGGAGATAAGGTATGCACACCAGTGACTATGTAAGGGGAATACATGAAATAGCAGAAACTGCTGTGTGAATACTGACTTGAAAAATTCAATAGCTATATGCAAGAGTGAATATGTGAAAAATGGAATCTGCATTACTGCCATGAACATATGAATCAAGAGAAATTTAGCTACTGAATTGATCAATGCAATAGAGCCCCAACACTACGCCAAAGTATTTCTCTACGTTGGGGTCCCTAGCTTGTGTGTGTCCTCTCATGCAGTTAAAAAACCTACCGTGTATGGGAAGCTGAGACCCAGGCTATTTATGCGTATGATATGGATTGGCAATAGGTGTGGTTGGGGAGGGTTCACAAACGAAAAAATACTAACAAATAGGAATAACGTTTGGAACACCATTCTAAGTCCGAACTGGGTGCAAAAACCTAAAAAAACATCACTATGGGGAGATAAGGTATGCACACCAGTGACTATGTAAGGGGAATACATGAAATAGCAGAAACTGCTGTGTGAATACTGACTTGAAAAATCCAATAGCATTAATTCACATAATCCTAGTGACTGCGCACACAACATGGCCAAACGAAAACAAAAGACAGTACCTGGCCATTCAATCAAATGGAAACTCATAGGCAACACAGTCCATTAGACTAGGCAATTACATGCAGCCAAACAAAGTTCATGGGCCTTGCCTCAGAGTCGAACCCACAACCTCTTGGAGAACAAGCAAAGAGCCTACCACTAAACCAACTCAGTGAAGTTGGAAACCGACTCTACATTAATTAACATAATCCTAGTGACTGCGCACACAACATGGCCAAACAAAAGCAAAAGACAGTACCTAGCCTATCAATCCAATAGAAACTCATAGGTAACACAGTACATTGGACTAGGCAATTACATGCAGCCATACAAAGCCCATGGGTCTTGCCCCAGAGTCGAACCCACAAACTCTCGTAGCCAGGGCAAAGAGCCTACCACTACACCAACACAGAGAAGTAGGTGAATGACTCTACATTAATTCACATAATCCTAGTGACTACGCACACAACATGGCCAAACAAATGCAAAAGACATTATCTGGCCTATCAATCCAATGGAAACTCATAGGCAACACAGTCCATTAGACTAGGCACTTACATGCAGCCATGTAAAGTTCATGGGCATTGCCTCAGAGTCGAACCCACAACCTCTTGGAGAACAAGCAAAGAGCCTACCACTAAACCAACTCAGAGAAGTTGGAAACCGACTCTACATTAATTAACATAATCCTAGTGACTGCGCACACAACATGGCCAAACAAAAGCAAAAGACAGTACGTGGCCTATCAATCCAACGGAAACTCATAGGTAACACAGTACATTGGACTAGGCAATTACATGCAGCCATACAAAGCCCATGGGCCTTGCCCCAGAGTCAAACCCACAACCTCTCATAGCCAAGGCAAAGAGCCTACCAATACACCAACACAGAGAAGTGGAAAACCATTTCTACATTAATTCACATAATCCTAGTGACTGCGCACACAACATGGCCAAACAAAAGCAAAAGACAGTACCTGGCCTATCAATCCAATGGGAACTCATAGGCAAAACAGTTAATTGAAATAGGCAATTACATGCAGCCATACAAACTCCAGGGGCCTTGCCTCAGAGTCGAACCCACAATCTCTTGCAGCTTAAGCAAAGAGACTACCACTACACCAACACAGAGAAGTAGGTGAATGACTCTACATTAATTCACATAATCCTAGTGACTGCGCACACAACATTGCCAAACAAAAGAAAAAGACAGTACCTGGCCTATCAATCCAATAGAAACTCATAGGCAAAGCAATCAATTGGACTAGGCAATTACATGCAGCCATACAAAGTCCATGGGCCTTGCCTCAAAGTCGAACTCACAACCTCTCGCAGCTCAAGCAAAGAGCCTACCACTACACCAACACAGAGAAATGTAAACCTGACTCTACATTATTTCACATAATCCTAGTGACTGCGCACACAACATGGCCAAACGAAAACAAAAGACAGTAACTGGCCTATCAATCCAATAGAAACTCATAGGCAACACAGTCCATTGGACTAAGCAATTACATGCAGCCATTCAAAGTCCATGAGCCTTGCATTAGAGTCGAACCCACAACCTCTCGCAGCCCAAGCAAAGAGCCTACCACTACACCAACACAGAGAAGTGGGAAACTGACTCTACATTAATTCCCATAACCCTAGTGACTGCGCACACAACATGGTCAAACAAAAGCAAAAGGCAGTACCTGGCCTATCAATCCAATGGAAACTCATAGGCAACATAGTCCATTGGACTAGGCAATTACATGCAGCCATACAAAGTCCATGGGCCTTGCCTCAGAGTCAAACCCACAACCTCTGGCAGAACAAGCAAAGAGCCTACAACTACAAAAACACAAAGAAGTAGGAAGCTGCGTCTACATTAATTCACATAATCCTAGTGACTGCGCACACAACATGGCCAAACAAAAGCAGAAGACATTACCTAGCCTATCAAGCCAATGGAAACTCATAGGCAACACAGTCAATTGAACTAGGCGATTACATGCAGCCATACAAACTCCATGGGCCTTGCCTCAGAGTCGAACCCACAATTTCTCGCAGCCCAAGCAAAGAGCCTGCCACTACACCAACACAGAGAAGTTGGAATCTGAGTTTACATTAGTTCACATAATCCTAGTGACTGCGCACACAACATGGCCAAACAAAAGCAAAAGACAGTACCTGGCCTATCAATCCGATGGGAACTCATAGGCAACACAGTCAATTGAACTAGGCGATTACATGCAGCCATACAAACTCCATGGGCCTTGCCTCAGAGTCGAACCCACAACCTCTCGCAGCTTAAGCAAAGAGACTACCACTACACCAACACAGAGAATTAGGTGAATGACTCTACATTAATTCACATAATCCTAGTGACTGCGCACACAACATGGCCAAACAAAAGCAAAAGACAGTACCTGGCCTATTAATCCAATGGAAACTCATAGGCAACGCAATCCTTTGGACTAGGCAATAACATGCAGCCATACAAAGTCCATGGGCCTTGCCTCAGAGTCAAAACCACTACCTCTCAAAGTCCAAGCAAAGAGCCTACCACTACACCAACACAGAGAAGTGCGAAATTGACTCAACATAAATTCACATAATCCTAGTGACTGCGCACACAACATGGCCAAACAAAAGCAATAGACAGTCCCTGGCCTATCAATCCAATGGAAACTCATAGACAACATAGTCCATTGGACTAGGCAATTACATGCAGCCATACAAAGTCCATGGGCCTTGCCTCAGAGTCGAACTCACAACCTCTCGCAGCCCAAGAAAAAAGCCTACCACTACATCAACACAGAGAAGTGTGAAACTGACTCTACATTAATTCACATAATCCTAGTGACTGCGCACACAACATGGCCAAACAAAAGCAAAAGACAGTACGTGGCCTATCATTCCAATTGAAACTCATAGGTAACATAGTCCATTGGACTAGGCAATAACATGCAGCCATACAAAGTCCATGGGCCTTGCCTCAAAGTTGAACTCACAACCTCTCGCAGCTCTAGCAAAGAGCCTACAACTACACCTACACAGAGAAATGTGAACCTGACTCTACATTAATTCACATAATCCTAGTGACTGCGCACACAACATGGCCAAACAAAAGCAAAAGACAGTACCTGGCCTATAAATCCAATAGAAACTCATAGGCAACACAGTCCATTGGACTAGACAATTACATGGAGACATACAAAGTCCATGGGCCTTGCCTCAGAGTCAAACCCACAACCTCTCGCAGCCAAGCAAAGAGCCTACCACTACACCAACACAGAGAAGTGGGAAACTGATTCTACATTAATTCACATAATCCTACCGACTGCGCACACAACATGGCCAAACAAAAGAAAATACCTGGCCTATCAATCCAATGGAAACTCATAGGCAACACAGTCCATTAGACTAGGCAAATACATGCAGCCATACAAAGCCCATGGGCCTTGCCCCAGAGTCGAACCCACAACCTCTTGTAGCCCAAGCAAAGAGCCTACAAATACACCAACACAGAGAAGTGGAAAACTGATTCTACATTAATTCACATAATCCTAGTGACTGCGCACACAACATGGCCAAACAAAAGCAAAAGACATTACCTGGCCTATAAATCCAATAGAAACTCATAGGCAAAGCAATCAATTGGACTAGGCAATTACATGCAGCCATACAAAGTCCATGGGCCTTGCCTCAGAGTCGAACCCACAACCTCTTGTAGCCCAAGCAAAGAGCCTACCACTACACCAACACAGAGAAGTTGGTACAGAGTTTACATTAGTTCACATAATCCTAGTGACTGTGCACACAACATGGCCAAACAAAAGCAAAAGACAGTCCCTGGCCTATCAATCCAATGGAAACTCATATACAACATAGTCCATTGGACTAGGCAATTACATGCAGCCATACAAAGTCCATGGGCCTTGCCTCAGAGTCAAACCCACAACCTCTGGCAGAACAAGCAAAGAGCTTACAACTACACCAACACAAAAAAGTAGGAAGCTGCGTCTACATTAATTTACATATTCCTAGCGACTGCGCACACAACATGGCCAAACAAAAGCAAAAGACATTACCTGGCCTATCAAGCCAATGGAAACTCATAGGCAACACAGTCCATTGGACTAAACAATTACATGCAGCCACACAAAGTCCATGGGCTTTGCCTCAGAGTCAAACCCACAATTTCTCGCATCCCAAGCAAAGAGCCTACCACTACAACAACACAGACAAGTTGGAAACTGAGTTTACATTAGTTCACATAATCCTAGTGACTGTGCACACAACATGGTGAAACAAATGCAAAAGACATTATCTGGCCTATCAATCCAATGGAAACTCATAGGCAACACAGTCCATTAGACTAGGCAAATACATGCAGCCATACAAAGTTCATGGGCCTTGCCTCAGAGTCGAACCCACAACCTCTTAGAGAACAAGCAAAGAGCCTACCACTAAACCAACACAGAGAAGTTGGAAACTGATTCTACATTAATTCACATAATCCTACCGACTGCGCACACAACATGGCTAAACAAAAGCAAAAGACAGTACCTGGCTTATCAATCCAATGGAAACTCATAGGCAACACAGTCCATTGGACTAGGCAATAACATGCAGCCATAAAAAGTCCATGGGCCTTGCCTCAGAGTCAAACCCACAACCTCTCGCAGCTCAAGCAAAGAGCCTACCACTACACCAACACAGAGAAATGTGAACCTGCCTCTACATTAATTCACATAATCCTAGTGAGTGCGCACACAACATGGCCAAACGAAAACAAAAGACAGTACCTGGCCTATCAATCCAATGGAAACTCATAGGCAACACAGTCCATTGGACTAGGCAATTACATGCAGCCATAAAAAGTCCATGGGCCTTGCCTCAGAGTCAAACCCACAACCTCTCGCAGCCCAAGCAAAGAGCCTACCACTACACCAACACAGAGAAATGTGAAACTGACTCTACATTAATTCACATAATCCTAGTGACTGCGCACACAACATGGCCAAACGAAAGCAAAAGTCAATACCTGGCCTATCAATCCAATGGAAACTCATAGGCAACAAAGTCCATTGGACTAGGCAATTACATGCAGCCATAAAAAGTCCATGGGCCTTGCCTCAGAGTCAAACCCACAACCTCTCAAAGCCCAAGCAAAGAGCCTACCACTACACCAACAAAGAGAAATGTGAAACTGACTCTACATTAATTCACATATTCCTAGTGACTGCGCACACAACATGGCCAAACAAAAGCAAAAGAAAGCACCTGGCCTATCAATCCAATGGAAACTCATAGGTAACGCAGTCCATTGGACTATGCAATTACATGCAGCCATACAAAGTCCATGGGCCTTGCCTCAGAGTCGAACTCACAACCTCTCGCAGCCCAACAAAAAAGCCTACCACTTCAGCAACACAGAGAAGTGTGAAACTGTCTCTACATTAACTCACATAATCCTAGTGACTGCGCACAAAACATGGCCAAACGAAAACAAAAGACAGTACCTGGCCTATCAATCCATTGGACTAGGCAATTACATGCAGCCATACAAAGCCCATGGGCCTTGCCTCAGAGTCAAACCCACAACCTCTTACAGCCCAAGCAAAGAGCCTACCACTACACCATCACAGAGAAGTGCGAAACTGACTCAACATAAATTCACATAATCCTAGTGACTGCGCACACAACATGGCCAAACAAAAGCTAAAGACAGTCCCTTGCCTATCAATCCAATGGAAACTCATAGACAACATAGCCCATTGGAATAGGCAATTACATGCAGCCTCACAAAGTCCATGGGCCTTGCCTCAGAGTCAAACCCACAACCTCTGGCAGAACAAGCAAAGAGCCTACAACTACACCAACACAAAGAAGTAGGAAGCTGCGTCTACATTAATTCACATAATCCTAGTGAATGCGCACACAACATGGCCAAACAAAAGCAAAAGACATTACCTGGCCTATCAGGCCAATGGAAACTCATAGGCAACACAGTCCATTGAACTAGGCGATTACATGCAGCCATACAAAGTCCATGGGCCATGCCGCAGAGTCAAACCCACAACCTCTCGCAGCCAAGCAAAGCAGCTTCCACTACACCAACACAGAGAAGTGGGAAACGGATTCTACATTAATTCACATAATCCTAGTGACTGCGCACACAACATGGCCAAACAAAAGCAAAAGACAATACCTGGCCTATCAATCCAATGGAAACTCGTAGGCAACACAGTCCATTGGACTTGACAATTACATGCAGCCATACAAAGTCCATGGGCCTTGCCTCAGAGTCAAACCCACAACCTCTGGCAGAACAAGCAAAGAGCCTACAACTACACCAACACAAAGAAGTAGGAAGTTGCGTCTACATTAATTCACATAATCCTAGTGAATGTGCACACAACATGGCCAAACAAAAGCAAAAGACATTACCTGGCCTATCAAGCCAATGGAAACTCATAGGCAACACAGTCCATTGAACTAGACAATTACATGGAGACATACAAAGTCCATGGGCCTTGCCTCAAAGTCAAACCCACAACCTCTCGCAGCCAAGCAAAGAGCCTACCACTACACCAACACAGATAAGTGTGAAACTGATTCTACATTAATTCACATAATCCTACCGACTGCGCACACAACATGGCCAAACAAAAGACAATACCTGGCCTATCAATCCAATGGAAACTCATAGGCAACACAGTCCATTAGACTAGGCAAATACATGCAGCCATACAAAGTTCATGGGCCTTGCCTCAGAGTTGAACCCACAACCTCTTGGAGAACAAGCAAAGAGCCTACCACTAAACCAACACAGAGAAGTTGGAAACTGACTCTACTTTAATTCACATAATCCTAGTGACTGCGCACACAACATGGCCAAACAAAAGCAAAAGACAGTACCTGGCCTATCAATCCAATGGAAACTCATAGGCAACACAGTACATTGGACTAGACAATTACATGGAGACATACAAAGTCCATGGGCCTTGCTTCAGAGTCAAACCCACAACCTCTCGCAGCCAAGCAAAGAGCCTACCACTACACCAATACAGAGAAGTGGGAAACTGATTCTACATTAATTCACATAATCCTACCGACTGCGCACACAACATGGCTAAACAAAAGCAAAAGACAGTACCTGGCTTATCAATCCAATGGAAACTCATAGGCAACACAGTCCATTGGACTAGGCAATAACATGCAGCCATACAAAGTCCATGGGCCTTGCCTCAAAGTCGAACTCACAACCTCTCGCAGCTCAAGCAAAGAGCCTACCACTACACCAACACAGAGAAATGTGAACCTGCCTCTACATTAATTCACATAATCCTAGTGACTGCGCACACAACATGGCCAAACGAAAGCAAAAGTCCATACCTGGCCTATCAATCCAATGGAAACTCATAGGCAACACAGTCCATTGGACTAGGCAATTACATGCAGCCATAAAAAGTCCATGGGCCTTGCCTCAGAGTCAAACCCACAACTTCTCGCAGCCCAAGCAAAGATCCTACCACTACACCAACACAGAGAAATGTGAAACTGACTCTACATTAATTCACATAATCCTAGTGACTGCGCACACAACATGGCCAAACGAAAGCAAAAGTCAATACCTGGCCTATCAATCCAATGGAAACTCATAGGCAACACAGTCCAGTGGACTAGGCAATTACATGCAGTTATACAAAGTCCATGAACCTTGCATTAGAGTCGAACTCACAACCTCTCGCAGCCCAAGAAAAAAAGCCTACCGCTACAGCAACACAGAGAAGTGTGAAACTGACTCTACATTAATTCACATAATCCTAGTGACTGCGCACACAACATGGCCAAACAAAAGCAAAAGACAGTACCTGGCCTATCATTCCAATTAAAACTCATAGGCAACATAGTCCATTGGACTAGGCAATAACATGCAGCCATACAACGTCCATGGGCCTTGCCTCAAAGTCGAACTCACAACCTCTCGCAGCTCAAGCAAAGAGCCTACCACTACACCAACACAGAGAAATGTGAACCAGACTCTACATTAATTCACATAATCCTAGTGACTGCGCACACAACATGGCCAAACAAAAGCAAAAGGCAGTACCTGGCCTATCAATCCAATGGGAACTCATAGGCAACACAGTCAATTGAACTACGCAATTATATGCAGCCATACAAACTCCATGGGCCTTGCCTCAGAGTCGAACCCACAACCTCTCGCAGCTTAAGCAAAGAGCCTACCCCTAAACCAACACAGAGAAGTTGGGAACTGACTCTACATTAATTCACATAATCCTAGTGACTGCGCACACAACATGGCCAAACAAAAGCAAAAGACAGTACCTGGCCTATCAATCCAATGGAAACTCATAGGCAACACAGTCCATTGGACTAGACAATTACATGGAGACATACAAAGTCCATGGGCCTTGCCTCAGAGTCAAACCCACAACCTCACGCAGCCAAGCAAAGAGCCTACTACTACACCAACACAGAAAAGTGGGAAACTGGTACTACATTAATTCACATAATCCTACTGACTGCGCACACAACATGGCTAAACAAAAGACAATACCTGGCCTATCAATTCAATGGAAACTCATAGGCAACACAGTCCATTGGACTTGGCAATTACATGCAGCCATACAAAGTCCATGGGCTTTGCCTAAAAGTCAAACCCACAACTTCTCGCAGCCCAAGCAAAGAGCCTACCACTACACCAACACAGAGAAATGTGAACCAGACTCTACATTAATTCACATAATCCTAGTGACTGCGCACACAACATGGCCAAACAAAAGCAAAAGACATTACCTGGCCTATAAATCCAATGTAAACTCATAGGTAACACAGTACATTGGACTAGGCAATTGCATGCAGCCATACAAAGCCCATGGGCCTTGCCCCAGAGTCAAACCCACAACCTCTCGTAGCCCAAGCAAAGAGCCTACCAATACACCAACACAGAGAAGTGGAAAACAGATTCTACATTAATTCACATAATCCTAGTGACTGCGCACACAGCATGGCCAAACAAAAGCAAAAGACGGTACCTGGCCTATCAATCCAATGGAAACTCATAGGCAACGCAATCAATTGGACTAGGCAATTACATGCAGCCATACAAAGTCCATGGGCCTTGTCTCAGAGTCAAACCCACAACCTCTCTCAGCCCAAGCAAAGAGCCTACCACTACACCAACACAGAGAAGAGCGAAACTGACTCAACATAAATTCACATAATCCTAGTGACTGCGCACACAACATGGCCAAACAAAAGCAAAAGACAGTCCCTGGCCTATCAATCCAATGGAAACTCATAGAGAACATAGTCCATTGGACTAGGCAATTACATGCAGCCATACAAAGTCCATGGGCCTTGCCTCAGAGTCGAACTCACAACCTCTCGCAGCCCAAGAAAAAAGCCTACCACTACACCAACACAGAGAAATGTGAACCTGACTCTACATTAATTCACATAATCCTAGTAATGTACTGTGTTACCTATGAGTTTACATTGGATTGATAGGCCAGGTAATGTCTTTTGCTTTTGTTTGGCCATGTTGTGTGCGCAGTCACTAGGATTATGTGAATTAATGTAGAGTCAGTTTCCAACTTCTCTGTGTTGGATTAGTGGTAGGCTCTTTGCTTGTTCTCCAAGAGGATGTGGGTTTGACTCTGAGGCAAGGCCCATGAACTTTATATGGCTGCATGTATTTGCCTAGTCTAATGGACTGTGTTGCCTATGAGTTTCCATTGGATTGATAGGCCAGGTATTGTCTTTTGTTTGGCCATGTTGTGTGCGCAGTCGGTAGGATTATGTGAATTAATGTAGAATCAGTTTCCCACTTCTCTGTGTTGGTGTAGTGGTAGGCTCTTTGCTTGGCTGCGAGAGGTTGTGGGTTTGACTCTGAGGAAAGGCCCATGGACTTTGTATGTCTCCATGTAATTGTCTAGTCCAATGGACTGTGTTGCCTATGATTTTCCATTGGATTGATAGGCCAGGTACTGTCTTTTGCTTTTGTTTGGCCATGTTGTGTGCGCAGTCACTAGGATTATGTGAATTAATGTAAACTCAGTTACCAACTTCTCTGTGTTGGTGTAGTGGTAGGCTCTTTGCTTGGGCTGCGAGAAGTTGTGGGTTTGACTTTTAGGCAAAGCTCATGGACTTTGTATGGCTGCATGTAATTGCCTAGTCCAATGGACTGTGTTGCCTATGAGTTTCCATTGAATTGATAGGCCAGGTATTGTCTTTTGTTTGGCCGTGTTGTGTGCGCAGTCGGTAGGATTGTGTGAATTAATGTAGAATCAGTTTCCCACTTCTCTGTGTTGGTTTAGGGGTAGGCTCTTTGCTTAAGCTGCGAGAGGTTGTGGGTTCGACTCTGAGGCAAGGCCCATGGAGTTTGTATGGCTGCATGTAATTGCGTAGTTCAATTGACTGTGTTGCCTATGAGTTCCCATTGGATTGATAGGCCAGGTACTGCCTTTTGCTTATGTTTGGCCATGTTGTGTTCGCAGTCACTAGGATTATGTGAATTAATGTAGAGTCAGGTTCACATTTCTCTGTGTTGGTGTAGTGGTAGGCTCTTTGCTTGAGCTGCGAGAGGTTGTGAGTTAGACTTTGAGGCAAGGCCCATGGACTTTGTATGGCTGCATGTTATTGCCTAGTCCAATGGACTATGTTGCCTATGAGTTTCAATTGGATTGATAGGCCAGGTACTGTCTTTTGCTTTTGTTTGGCCATGTTGTGTTCGCAGTCACTAGGATTATGTGAATTAATGTAGAGTCATTCACCTACTTCTCTGTGTTGGTGTAGTTGTAGTCTTTTGCTTAAGCTGTGAGAGGTTGTGGGTTCGACTCTGAGGCAAAGCACATGGAGTTTGTATGGCAGCATGTAATTGCCTAGTTCAATTGACTGTGTTGCCTATGAGTTTCCATTGAATTGATAGGCCAGGTATTGTCTTTTGTTTGGCCATGTTGTGTGCGCAGTCACTAGGATTATGTGAACTAATGTAAACTCAGTTTCCAACTTCTCTGTGTTGGTGTAATCGTAGGCTATTAACTTGGGCTGCGAGAAATTGTGGGTTTGACTCTGAGGCAAAGCCCATGGACTTTGTATGGCTGCATGTAATTGCCAAGTCCAATGGACTGTGTTGCCTATGAGTTTCCTTTGAATTGATAGGCCAGGTATTGTCGTTTGTTTGGCCATGTTGTGTGCGCAGTCAGTAGGATTATTTGAATTAATGTAGAATCAGTTTCCCACTTCTCTGTGTTGGTGTAGTGGTAGGCTCTTTGCTTGGGCTGCGAGAGGTTGTGGGTTCGACTCTAATGCAAGGCCCATGGACTTTGTATGGCTGCATGTAATTGCCTAGTCCAATGTACTGTGTTAGCTTTGAGTTTCCATTGGATTGATAGGCCAGGTACTGTCTTTTGCTTTTGTTTGGCCATGTTGTGTGCGCAGTCACTAGGATTCTGTGAATTAATGTAGAGTCTGTTTCCAGCTTCTCTGTGTTGGTTTAGTGGTAGGCTATTTGCTTGTTCTCCAAGAGGTGGTGGGTTCGACTCTGAGGCAAGGCCCATTAACTTTGTATGACTTTGCTTAGTCTAATGGACTATGTTGCCTATGATTTCATTGGATTGATAGGCCAGATAATATCTTTTGCATTTGTTTGGCCATGTTGTGTGCGCAGTCACTAGGATTATGTGAATTAATGTAGAGTCATTTACCTACTTCTCTGTGTTGGTGTAGTGGTAGTCTCTTTGCTTAAGCTGCGAAAGGTTGTTGGGTCGACTTTGAGGCAAGGCCCATGGAGTTTGTATTGCTGCATGTAATTGCCTATTTTAGTTGACTGTGTTACCTATGAGTTCCTATTGGATTGATAGGCCAGGTACTACCTTTTGCTTTTGTTTGGCCATGTTGTGTGCGCAGTCACTAGGATTATGTGAACTAATGTAAACTCAGTTTTCAACTTCTCTGTGTTGGTGTAGTGGTAGGCACTTTGCTTGGGCTGCGAGAAAATGTGGGTTTGACTCTGAGGCAAAGCCCATAGACTTTGTATGGCTGCATGTAATTGCCTAGTCCAATGTACTGTGTTGCCTATGAGTTTTCATTGGACTGATAGGCCAGGTAATGTCTTTTGTTTGGTTATGTTGTGTGCGAAGTCGGTAGGATTATGTGAATTAATGTAGAATCAGTTTCCCACTTCTCTGTGTTGGTGTAGTGGAAGGCGCTTTGCTTGGCTGCGAGAGGTTGTGGGTTTGACTCTGAGGCAAGGCCCATGGACTTTGTATGGCTGCATGTAATTGCCTAGTTCAATGGACTGTGTTGCCTATGAGTTTCCATTGGCTTGATAGGCCAGGTAATGTCTTTTGCTTCTGTTTGGCCATGTTGTGTGCGCAGTCACTAGGATTATGTGAATTAATGTAGATGCAGCTTCCTACTTCTTTGTGTTGGTGTGGTTGTAGGCTCTTTGTTTGTTCTGCCAAAGGTTGTGGGATAGACTCTGAGGCAAGGCCCATGGACTCTGTATGGCTGCATGTAATTGCCTAGTCCAATGGATGGGGTTGCCTCTGAGTTTCCATTGGATTGATAGGCCAGGTACTGTCTTTTGCTTTCGTTTGGCCATGTTGTGTGCGCAGTCACTAGGATTATGTGAATTAATGTAGAATCTGTTTTCCACTTCTCTGTGTTGGTGTATTGGTAGGATCTTTGCTTGGGCTGCGAGAAGTTGTGGGTTTGACTCTGAGGCAAGGCCCATGGACTTTTTATGGCTGCATGTAATTGCCTAGTCCAATGGACTGTGTTGCCTATGAGTTTCCATTGGATTGATAGGCCAGGTATGGACTTTTGCTTTCGTTTGGCCATGTTGTGTGCGCAGTCACTAGGATTATGTGAATTAATGTAGAGGCAAGTTCACATTTCTCTGTGTTGGTGTAGTGGTAAGCTCTTTGCTTGAGCTGCGAGAGGTTGTGAGTTCGACTTTGAGGCAAGGCCCATGGACTTTGTATGGCTGCATGTTATTGCCTAGTCCAATGGACTGTGTTGCCTATGAGTTTCCATTGGATTGATAAGCCAGGTACTGTCTTTTGCTTTTGTTTAGCCATGTTGTGTGCGCAGTCGGTAGGATTATGTGAATTAATGTAGAATCAGTTTCCCACTTCTCTGTATTGGTGTAGTGGTAGGCTCTTTGCTTGGCTGCGAGAGGTTGTGGGTTTGACTCTGAAGCAAGGCCCATGGACTTTGTATGTCTCCATGTAATTGTCTAGTCCAATGGACTGTGTTGCCTATGAGTTTCCATTGGATTGATAGGCCAGGTACTGTCTTTTGCTTTTGTTTGGCCATGTTGTGTGCGCAGTCACTAGGATTATGTGAATTAATGTAGAGTCAGTTCCCAACTTCTCTGTGTTGGTTTAGTGGTAGGCTCTTTGCTTGTTCTCCAAGAGGTTGTGGGTTCGACTCTGAGGCAAGGCCCATGAACTTTGTATGGCTGCATGTATTTGCCTAGTCTAATGGACTGTGTTGCCTATGAGTTTCCATTGGATTGATAGGCCAGATAATGTCTTTTGCATTTGTTTCGCAATGTTGTGTGCACAGTCACTAGGATTATGTGAACTAATGTAAACTCAAAAGAACCAATTGAATGACCAAAAAGTAAAGATAGCTACACTCATTTAAGCAGTAAGAACCTATAAAGATGTGAGTGAACCAGCCAATATAAAAGTATATAATCTTTATTGAAAAATTTGTTAAAAGACAAACACATAAAACAGACAATGATGAGGACACATACAATTAACCTCAGGTGAACCAAAATATACAAGCAATAAATAGCATAAGTGCATAATGGTCATGTATCGGAAAAAAAGTGCACCAAAAAAGGGGTGCTGTCCAAGTTTCTTTGAAGAGCCAATAGTCTTTAGGTAGATGAAGAGTGTCCCAAAGAACACCAATAAGGTGGAACTATATTAAATTTCAAGCTAAACAAAGCTTTTTTCTTCATTCAAGACTAAATGTATGAGAGCCACAATCCTATTGCTACAAAACGTGGCATATAACAGGGGAAACAAAGAATACATGTGTCTATGATATTAACAGGATATAATCCTATAAGATGCAAACATAATAGTTTATAAAAAGCAAATCCTGAATGGATCAGGTGGTATAACCACAACAATGTTTCCAAATGCCTACAGTCCCAAACAGGGGAGAAGCAGGATCATAACCATACATATAAAGAAAAGGCAGAAACTGACACAAGTGTCAAAATATAACACTTTTTTCACAGGGCTGGACTAGGAGGCCATATTCCCAGTGTTATAATCAGATAGAAGGGCGGAATGGCTGCATTACCACAGTACTATACCTTTACAAGGAAACAGAGTCAGCCATAGGACCGACCCAAACACTGTGGTGAATCCACAAAAACACACACCAGAAGGGTGTTACAGGGCCCAGACTAAAAAGCCATATTCCCAGTACTATAGCCCACAGAAAGGCAGCATGGCTGCAATACCACAGTAATTTGCCCCTACAAGGGAACAAAGTCAGCCATAAGAACCAACCTTAGCACTGAGTGGCAAGCCCACAAAGACACAGACCAGGAAGATAATAACCTGAGGATAAAGGTACCCCGACATGTGTTTCCCCTTGGAAGAAGCTTTTCTGCGAAACACGTGTCGGGGTACCTTTATCCTCAGGTTATTATCTTCCTGGTCTGTGTCTTTGTGGGCTTGCCACTCAGTGCTAAGGTTGGTTCTTATGGCTGACTTTGTTCCCTTGTAGGGGCAAATTACTGTGGTATTGCAGCCATGCTGCCTTTCTGTGGGCTATAGTACTGGGAATATGGCTTTTTAGTCTGGGCCCTGTAACACCCTTCTGGTGTGTGTTTTTGTGGATTCACCACAGTGTTTGGGTCGGTCCTATGGCTGACTCTGTTTCCTTGTAAAGGTATAGTACTGTGGTAATGCAGCCATTCCGCCCTTTTATCTGATTATAACACTGGGAATATGGCCTCCTAGTCCAGCCCTGCGAAAAAAGTGTTATATTTTGACACTTGTGTCAGTTTCTCCCTTTTCTTTATATGTATGGTTGAGATCCTGCTTCTCCCCTGTTTGGGACTGTAGGCATTTGGAAACATTGTTTTGGTTATACCACCTGATCCATTCAGGATTTGCTTTTTGAAAACTATTATGTTTGCATCTTATAGGATTATATCCTGTTAATATCATAGACACATGTATTCTTTGTTTCCCCTGTTATATGCCACGTTTTGTAGCAATAGGATTGTGGCTCTCATACATTTAGTCTTGAATGAAGAAAAAAGCTTTGTTTAGCTTGAAATTTAATATAGTTCCACCTTATTGGTGTTCTTTGGGACACTCTTCATCTACCTAAAGACTATTGGCTCTTCAAAGAAACTTGGACAGCACCCCTTTTTTGGTGCACTTTTTTTCCGATACATGACCATTATGCACTTATGCTATTTATTGCTTGTATATTTTGGTTCACCTGAGGTTAATTGTATGTGTCCTCATCATTGTCTGTTTTATGTGTTTGTCTTTTAACAAATTTTTCAATAAAGATTATATACTTTTATATTGGCTGGTTCACTCACATCTTTATAGGTTCTTAATGTAAACTCAGTTTCCATCTTGTCTGTGTTGGTGTAGTGGTAGGCTCTTTGCTTGGGCTGCGAGAAATTGTGGGTTTGACTCAGAGGCAAAGCCCATGGACTTTGTATGGCTGCATGTAATTGTTTAGTCCAATGGACTGTGTTGCCTATGAGTTTCCATTGGCTTGATAGGCCAGGTAATGTCTTTTGCTTTTGTTTGGCCATGTTGTGTGCGCAGTCTCTAGGAATATGTGAATTAATGTAGACGCACCTTCCTACTTTTTTGTGTTGGTGTAGTTGTAAGCTCTTTGCTTGTTCTGCCAGAGGTTGTGGGTTTGACTCTGAGGCAAGGCCCATGGACTTTGTATGGCTGCATGTAATTGCCTAGTCCAATGTACTATGTTGTATATGAGTTTCCATTGGATTGATAGGCCAGGGACTGTCTTTTGCTTTTGTTTGGCCATGTTGTGTGCGCAGTCACTAGGATTATGTGAATTTATGTTGAGTCAGTTTCGCTCTTCTCTGTGTTGGTGTAGTGGTAGGCTCTTTGCTTGGGCTACAAGAGGTTGTGGGTTCGACTCTGAGGCAAGGCCCATGGACTTTGTATGGCTGCATGTAATTGCCTAGTCCAATTGATTGCTTTGCCTATGAGTTTCTATTGGATTGATAGGCCAGGTACTGTCTTTTGCTTTTGTTTGGCCATGTTGTGTGCGCAGTCACTAGGATTATGTGAATTAATGTAGAATCAGTTTTTCACTTCTCTGTGTTGGTGTATTGGTAGGCTCTTTGCTTGGGCTACGAGAGGTTGTGGGTTCGACTCTGGGGCAAGGCCCATGGGCTTTGTATGGCTGCATTTAATTGCCTATGATAATGTACTGTGTTACCTATGAGTTTCCATTGGATTGATAGGCCAGGTACTGTTTTTTGCTTTTGTTTCCCCATGTTGTGTGCGCAGTCACTAGGATTATGTGAATTAATGTAGAGTCGGTTTCCAACTTCTCTGTGTTGGTTTAGTGGTAGGCTCTTTGCTTGTTCTCCAAGAAGTTGTGGGTTCGACTCTGAGGCAAGGCCCATGAACTTTGTATGGCTGCATGTATTTGCCTAGTCTAATGGACTGTGTTGCCTATGAGTTTCCATTGGATTGATAGGCCAGGTATTGTCTTTTGTTTGGCCATGTTGTGTGCGCAGTCGGTAGGATTATGTGAATTAATGTAGAATCAGTTTCCCACTTATCTGTGTTGGTGTAGTGGTAGGCTCTTTGCTTGGCTGCGAGAGGTTGTGGGTTTGACTCTGAGGCAAGGCCCATGGACTTTGTATGTCTCCATGTAATTGTCTAGTTCAATGGACTGTGTTGCCTACGAGTTTCCATTGGATTGATAGGCCAGGTAATGTCTTTTGCTTTTGTTTGGCCATGTTGTGTGCACATTCACTAGGATTATGTGAATTAATGTAGACGCAGCTTCCTACTTCTTTGTGTTGGTGTAGTTGTAGGCTCTTTGCTTGTTCTGCCAGAGGTTGTGGGTTTGACTCTGAGGCAAGGCCCATGGACTTTGTATGGCTGCATGTAATTGCCAAGTCCAATGGACTGTGTTGCCTACGAGTTTCCATTGGATTGATAGGCCAGGTATTGTCTTTTGCTTTTGTTTGGCCATGTTGTGTGCGCAGTCACTAGGATTATGTGAATTAATGTAGAATCCGTTTCCCACTTCTCTGTGTTGGTCTAGTGGAAGCTGCTTTGCTTGGCTGCGAGAGGTTGTGGGTTTGACTCTGCGGCATGGCCCATGGACTTTGTATGGCTGCATGTAATCGCCTAGTTCAATGGACTGTGTTGCCTATGAGTTTCCATTGGCCTGATAGGCCAGGTAATGTCTTTTGATTTTGTTTGGCCATGTTGTGTGCGCATTCACTAGGATTATGTGAATTAATGTAGACGCAGCTTCCTACTTCTTTGTGTTGGTGTAGTTGTAGGCTCTTTGCTTGTTCTGCCACAGGTTGTGGGTTTGACTCTGAGGCAAGGCCCATGGACTTTGTGAGGCTGCATGTAATTGCCTATTCCAATGGACTATGTTGTCTATGAGTTTCCATTGGATTGATAGGCAAGGGACTGTCTTTAGCTTTTGTTTGGCCATGTTGTGTGCGCAGTCACTAGGATTATGTGAATTTATGTTGAGTCAGTTTCGCACTTCTCTGTGTTGGTGTAGTGGTAGGCTCTTTGCTTGGGCTGTGAGAGGTTGTGGGTTTGACTCTGAGGCAAGGCCCATGGACTTTGTATGGCTGCATGTAATTGCCTAGTCCAATGGATTGATAGGCCAGGTACTGGCTTTTGTTTTCGTTTGGCCATGTTTTGTGCGCAGTCACTAGGATTATGTGAGTTAATGTAGAGACAGTTTCATACTTCTCTGTGTTGCTGAAGTGGTAGGCTTTTTTGTTGGGCTGCGAGAGGTTGTGAGTTCGACTCTGAGGCAAGGCCCATGGACTTTGTATGGCTGCATGTAATTGCCTAGTCCAATGGATTGATAGGCCAGGTGCTTTCTTTTGCTTTTGTTTGGCCATGTTGTGTGCGCAGTCACTAGGAATATGTGAATTAATGTAGAGTCAGTTTCACATTTCTCTTTGTTGGTGTAGTGGTAGGCTCTTTGCTTGGGCTGTGAGAGGTTGTGGGTTTGACTCTGAGGCAAGGCCCATGGTCTTTTTATGGCTGCATGTAATTGCCTAGTCCAATGGACTTTGTTGCCTATGAGTTTCCATTGGATTGATAGGCCAGGTATTGACTTTTGCTTTCGTTTGGCCATGTTGTGTGGGCAGTCACTAGGATTATGTGAATTAATGTAGAGTCAGTTTCACATTTCTCTGTGTTGGTGTAGTGTTAGGCTCTTTGCTTGGGCTGCGAGAGGTTGTGGGTTTGACTCTGAGGCAAGGCCCATGGTCTTTTTATGGCTGCATGTAATTGCCTAGTCCAATGGACTGTGTTGCCTATGAGTTTCCATTGGATTGATAGGCCAGGTACTGTCTTTTGTTTTCGTTTGGCCATGTTGTGTGCGCACTCACTAGGATTATGTGAATTAATGTAGAGGCAGGTTCACATTTCTCTGTGTTGGTGTAGTGGTAGGCTCTTTGCTTGAGCTGCGAGAGGTTGTGGGTTTGACTCTGAGGCAAGGCCCATGGACTTTTTATGGCTGCATGTTATTGCCTAGTCCAATGGACTGTGTTGCCTATGAGTTTCCATTGGATTGATAAGCCAGGTACTGTCTTTTGCTTTTGTTTAGCCATGTTGTGTGCGCAGTCGGTAGGATTATGTGAATTAATGTAGAATCAGTTTCCAACTTCTCTGTGTTGGTTTAGTGGTAGGCTCTTTGCTTGTTCTCCAAGAGGTTGTGGGTTCGACTCTGAGGCAAGGCCCATGAACTTTGTATGGCTGCATGTATTTGCCTAGTCTAATGGACTGTGTTGCCTATGAGTTTCCATTGGATTGATAGGCCAGATAATGTCTTTTGCATTTGTTTCGCCATGTTGTGTGCACAGTCACTAGGATTATGTGAACTAATGTAAACTCAGTTTCCAACTTGTCTGTGTTGGTGTTTTGGAGGCTCTTTGCTTGGGCTGCGAGAAATTGTGGGTTTGACTCTGAGGCAAAGCCCATGGACTTTGTATGGCTGCATGTAATTGTTTAGTCCAATGGACTGTGTTGCCTATGAGTTTCCATTGGCTTGATAGGCCAGGTATTTTCTTTTGTTTGGCCATGTTGTGTGCGCAGTCGGTAGGATTATGTGAATTAATGTAGAATCAGTTTCCCACTTCTCTGTGTTGGTGTAGTGGTAGGCTCTTTGCTTGGCTGCGAGAGGTTGTGGGTTTGACTCTGAGGCAAGGCCCATGGACTTTGTATGTCTCCAGGTAATTGTCTAGTCCAATGGACTGTGTTGCCTATGAGTTTCCATTGGATTGATGGGCCAGGTACTGTCTTTTGCTTTTGTTTGGCCATGTTGTGTGCGCAGTCACTAGGATTATGTGAATTAATGTAGAGTCAGGTTCACACTTCTCTGTGTTGCTGTAGTGGTAGGCTTTTTTCTTGGGCTGCGAGAGGTTGTGAGTTCGACTCTGAGGCAAGGCCCATGGACTTTGTATGGCTGCATGTTATTGCCTAGTCCAATGGACTATGTTACCTATGAGTTTCAATTGGAATGATAGGCCAGGTACTGTCTTTTGCTTTTGTTTGGCCATGTTGTGTGCGCAGTCACTAGGATTATGTGAATTAATGTAGAATCATTCTCCTACTTCTCTGTGTTGGTGTAGTGGTAGGCTCTTTGCTTGGGCTTTGAGAGGTAGTGGTTTTGACTCTGAGGCAAGGCCCATGGACTTTGTATGGCTGCATGTTATTGCCTAGTCCAAAGGATTGCGTTGCCTATGAGTTTCCATTGGATTAATAGGCCAGGTACTGTCTTTTGCTTTTGTATGGCCATGTTGTGTGCGCAGTCACTAGGATTATGTGAATTAATGTAGAGTCATTCACCTAATTCTCTGTGTTGGTGTAGTGGTAGTCTCTTTGCTTAAGCTGCGAGAGGTTGTGGGTTCGACTCTGAGGCAAGGCCCATGGAGTTTGTATGGCTGCATGTAATCGCCTAGTTCAATTGACTGTGTTGCCTATGAGTTCCCATCGGATTGATAGGCCAGGTACTGTCTTTTGCTTTTGTTTGGCCATGTTGTGTGCGCAGTCACTAGGATTATGTGAACTAATGTAAACTCAGATTCCAATTTCTCTGTGTTGGTGTAGTGGTAGGCTCTTTGCTTGGGCTGCGAGATGTTGTGGGTTCGACTCTGAGGCAAGGCCCATGGAGTTTGTATGGCTGCATGTAATCGCCTAGTTCAATTGACTGTGTTGCCTATGAGTTTCTATTGGCTTGATAGGCTAGGTAATGTCTTCTGCTTTTGTTTGGCCATGTTGTGTGCGCAGTCACTAGGATTATGTGAATTAATGTAGACGCAGCTTCCTACTTCTTTGTGTTTTTGTAGTTGTAGGCTCTTTGCTTGTTCTGCCAGAGGTTGTGGGTTTGACTCTGAGGCAAGGCCCATGGACTTTGTATGGCTGCATGTAATTGCCTAGTCCAATGGACTATGTTGCCTATGAGTTTCCATTGGATTGATAGGCCAGGTACTGCCTTTTGCTTTTGTTTGACCATGTTGTGTGCGCAGTCACTAGGGTTATGGGAATTAATGTAGAGTCAGTTTCCCACTTCTCTGTGTTGGTGTAGTGGTAGGCTCTTTGCTTGGGCTGCGAGATGTAGAGGGTTCGACTCTAATGCAAGGCTCATGGACTTTGAATGGATGCATGTAATTGCTTAGTCCAATGGACTGTGTTGCCTATGAGTTTCTATTGGATTGATAGGCCAGTTACTGTCTTTTGTTTTCGTTTGGCCATGTTGTGTGCGCAGTCACTAGGATTATGTGAAATAATGTAGAGTCAGGTTTACATTTCTCTGTGTTGGTGTAGTGGTAGGCTCTTTGCTTGAGCTGCGAGAGGGAGCACAGAGAAGTAGGAGAATGATTCTACATTAATGCACATAATCCTAGTGACTGCGCACACAACATGGCCAAACAAAAGCAAAAGACATTACCTGGCCTATAAATCCAATAGAAACTCATAGGCAAAGCAATCAATTGGACTAGGCAATTACATGCAGCCATACAAAGTCCATGGGCCTTGCCTCAGAGTCGAACCCACAACCTCTTGTAGCCCAAGCAAAGAGCCTACCACTACACCAACACAGAGAAGAGCGAAACTGACTCAACATAAATTCACATAATCCTAGTGACTGCGCACACAACATGGCCAAACAAAAGCTAAAGACAGTCCCTTGCCTATCAATCCAATGGAAACTCATAGACAACATAGTCCATTGGAATAGGCAATTACATGCAGCCTCACAAAGTCCATGGGCTTTGCCTCAGAGTCAAACCCACAATTTCTCGCAGCCCAAGCAAAGAGCCTACCACTACACCAACACAGACAAGTTGGAAACTGAGTTTACATTAGTTCACATAATCCTAGTGACTGTGCACACAACATGGCGAAACAAATGCAAAAGACATTATCTGGCCTATCAATCCAATGGAAACTCATAGGCAACACAGTCCATTAGACTAGGCAAATACATGCAGCCATACAAAGTTCATGGGCCTTGCCTCAGAGTCGAACCCACAACCTCTTGGAGAACAAGCAAAGAGCCTACCACTAAACCAACACAGAGAAGTTGGAAACTGATTCTACATTAATTCACATAATCCTACCGACTGCGCACACAACATGGCTAAACAAAAGCAAAAGACAGTACCTGGCTTATCAATCCAATGGAAACTCATAGGCAACACAGTCCATTGGACTAGGCAATAACATGCAGCCATAAAAAGTCCATGGGCCTTGCCTCAGAGTCAAACCCACAACCTCTCGCAGCTCAAGCAAAGAGCCTACCACTACACCAACACAGAGAAATGTGAACCTGCCTCTACATTAATTCACATAATCCTAGTGAGTGCGCACACAACATGGCCAAACGAAAACAAAAGACAGTACCTGGCCTATCAATCCAATGGAAACTCATAGGCAACACAGTCCATTGGACTAGGCAATTACATGCAGCCATAAAAAGTCCATGGGCCTTGCCTCAGAGTCAAACCCACAACCTCTCGCAGCCCAAGCAAAGAGCCTAACACTACACCAACACAGAGAAATGTGAAACTGACTCTACATTAATTCACATAATCCTAGTGACTGCGCACACAACATGGCCAAACGAAAGCAAAAGTCAATACCTGGCCTATCAATCCAATGGAAACTCATAGGCAACAAAGTCCATTGGACTAGGCAATTACATGCAGCCATAATAAGTCCATGGGCCTTGCCTCAGAGTCAAACCCACAACCTCTCACAGCCCAAGCAAAGAGCCTACCACTACACCAACAAAGAGAAATGTGAAACTGACTCTACATTAATTCACATATTCCTAGTGACTGCGCACACAACATGGCCAAACAAAAGCAAAAGAAAGCACCTGGCCTATCAATCCAATGGAAACTCATAGGTAACGCAGTCCATTGGACTATGCAATTACATGCAGCCATACAAAGTCCATGGGCCTTGCCTCAGAGTCGAACTCACAACCTCTCGCAGCCCAACAAAAAAAGCCTACCACTTCAGCAACACAGAGAAGTATGAAACTGTCTCTACATTAACTCACATAATCCTAGTGACTGCGCACAAAACATGGCCAAACGAAAACAAAAGACAGTACCTGGCCTATCAATCCATTGGACTAGGCAATTACATGCAGCCATACAAAGTCCATGGGCCTTGCCTCAGAGTCAAACCCACAACCTCTCACAGCCCAAGCAAAGAGCCTACCACTACACCAACACAGAGAAGTGCGAAACTGACTCAACATAAATTCACATAATCCTAGTGACTGCGCACACAACATGGCCAAACAAAAGCTAAAGACAGTCCTTTGCCTATCAATCCAATGGAAACTCATAGACAACATAGTCCATTGGAATAGGCAATTACATGCAGCCTCACAAAGTCCATGGGCCTTGCCTCAGAGTCAAACCCACAACCTCTGGCAGAACAAGCAAAGAGCCTACAACTACACCAACACAAAGAAGTAGGAAGCTGCGTCTACATTAATTCACATAATCCTAGTGAATGCGCACACAACATGGCCAAACAAAAGCAAAAGACATTACCTGGCCTATCAGGCCAATGGAAACTCATAGGCAACACAGTCCATTGAACTAGGCGATTACATGCAGCCATACAAAGTCCATGGGCCATGCCGCAGAGTCAAGCCCACAACCTCTCGCAGCCAAGCAAAGCAGCTTCCACTAGACCAACACAGAGAAGTGGGAAATGGATTCTACATTAATTCACATAATCCTAGTGACTGCGCACACAACATGGCCAAACAAAAGCAAAAGACAATACCTGGCCTATCAATCCAATGGAAACTCGTAGGCAACACAGTCCATTGGACTTGGCAATTACATGCAGCCATACAAAGTCCATGGGCTTTGCCTCTGAGTCAAACCCACAATTTCTCGCAGCCCAAGCAAAGAGCCTACCACTACACCAACACAGACAAGATGGAAACTGAGTTTACATTAAGAACCTATAAAGATGTGAGTGAACCAGCCAATATAAAAGTTTATAATCTTTATTGAAAAATTTGTTAAAAGACAAACACATAAAACAGACAATGATGAGGACACATACAATTAACCTCAGGTGAACCAAAATATACAAGCAATAAATAGCATAAGTGCATAATGGTCATGTATCGGAAAAAAAGTGCACCAAAAAAGGGGTGCTGTCCAAGTTTCTTTGAAGAGCCAATAGTCTTTAGGTAGATGAAGAGTGTCCCAAAGAACACCAATAAGGTGGAACTATATTAAATTTCAAGCTAAACAAAGCTTTTTTCTTCATTCAAGACTAAATGTATGAGAGCCACAATCCTATTGCTACAAAACGTGGCATATAACAGGGGAAACAAAGAATACATGTGTCTATGATATTAACAGGATATAATCCTATAAGATGCAAACATAATAGTTTATAAAAAGTAAATCCTGAATGGATCAGGTGGTATAACCACAACAATGTTTCCAAATGCCTACAGTCCCAAACAGGGGAGAAGCAGGATCTCAACCATACATATAAAGAAAAGGCAGAAACTGACACAAGTGTCAAAATATAACACTTTTTTCACAGGGCTGGACTAGGAGGCCATATTCCCAGTGTTATAATCAGATAGAAGGGCGGAATGGCTGCATTACCACAGTAATTTGCCCCTACAAGGGAACAAAGTCAGCCATAAGAACCAACCTTAGCACTGAGTGGCAAGCCCACAAAGACACAGACCAGGAAGATAATAACCTGAGGATAAAGGTACCCCGACACGTGTTTCCCCTTGGAAGAAGCTTTTCTGCGAAACACGTGTCGGGGTACCTTTGGCGTTTGGTGACTGTTCACATTGGGTCATCAGGCTTTGTCCACAGGCTATATATATACTTCATGCAGCATTTGCTTGGACCTGTCCCGCCCACAGCCATGACTCAGTCATGGGTACGGGACTGCAATAGACCAGGTGAGTGCTGCTGAGAGCAGTTCTGCTATTTATATGTGAGGCCGCATGGCACATTTTATAAAAATATTTTAGTGTAGGACTGCTTCAAATGAGATTTGCCGTGACGTGGCGAAGCAGCTTTCTGTGGGCTATAGTACTGGGAATATGGCTTTTTAGTCTGGGCCCTGTAACACCCTTCTGGTGTGTGTTTTTGTGGATTCACCACAGTGTTTGGGTCGGTCCTATGGCTGACTCTGTTTCCTTGTAAAGGTATAGTACTGTGGTAATGCAGCCATTCCGCCCTTCTATCTGATTATAACACTGGGAATATGGCCTCCTAGTCCAGCCCTGTGAAAAAAGTGTTATATTTTGACACTTGTGTCAGTTTCTGCCTTTTCTTTATATGTATGGTTGAGATCCTGCTTCTCCCCTGTTTGGGACTGTAGGCATTTGGAAACATTGTTGTGGTTATACCACCTGATCCATTCAGGATTTGCTTTTTATAAACTATTATGTTTGCATCTTATAGGATTATATCCTGTTAATATCATAGACACATGTATTCTTTGTTTCCCCTGTTATATGCCACGTTTTGTAGCAATAGGATTGTGGCTCTCATACATTTAGTCTTGAATGAAGAAAAAAGCTTTGTTTAGCTTGAAATTTAATATAGTTCCACCTTATTGGTGTTCTTTGGGACACTCTTCATCTACCTAAAGACTATTGGCTCTTCAAAGAAACTTGGACAGCACCCCTTTTTTGGTGCACTTTTTTTCCGATACATGACCATTATGCACTTATGCTATTTATTGCTTGTATATTTTGGTTCACCTGAGGTTAATTGTATGTGTCCTCATCATTGTCTGTTTTATGTGTTTGTCTTTTAACAAATTTTTCAATAAAGATTATATACTTTTATATTGGCTGGTTCACTCACATCTTTATAGGTTCTTACTGCTTAAATGAGTGTAGCTATCTTTACTTTTTGGTCATTCAATTGGTTCTTTTGAGTTTACATTAGTTCACATAATCCTAGTGACTGTGCACACAACATTGCGAAACAAATGCAAAAGACATTATCTGGCCTATCAATCCAATGGAAACTCATAGGCAACACAGTCCATTAGACTAGGCAAATACATGCAGCCATACAAAGTTCATGGGCCTTGCCTCAGAGTCGAACCCACAACCTCTTGGAGAACAAGCAAAGAGCCTCCCACTAAACCAACACAGAGAAGTTGGAAACTGACTCTACATTAATTCACATAATCCTAGTGACTGCGCACACAACATGGCCAAACAAAAGCAAAAGACAGTACCTGGCCTATCAATCCAATGGAAACTCATAGGCAACACAGTCCATTGGACTAGACAATTACATGGAGACATACAAAGTCCATGGGCCTTGCTTCAGAGTCAAACCCACAACCTCTCGCAGCCAAGCAAAGAGCCTACCACTACACCAATACAGAGAAGTGGGAAACTGATTCTACATTAATTCACATAATCCTACCGACTGCGCACACAACATGGCTAAACAAAAGCAAAAGACAGTACCTGGCTTATCAATCCAATGGAAACTCATAGGCAACACAGTCCATTGGACTAGGCAATAACATGCAGCCATACAAAGTCCATGGGCCTTGCCTCAAAGTCGAACTCACAACCTCTCGCAGCTCAAGCAAAGAGCTTACCACTACACCAACACAGAGAAATGTGAACCTGCCTCTACATTAATTCACATAATCCTAGTGACTGCGCACACAACATGGCCAAACGAAAGCAAAATTCCATACCTGGCCTATCAATCCAATGGAAACTCATAGGCAACACAGTCCATTGGACTAGGCAATTACATGCAGCCATAAAAAGTCCATGGGCCTTGCCTCAGAGTCAAACCCACAACTTCTCGCAGCCCAAGCAAAGATCCTACCAATCCACCAACACAGAGAAGTGGAAAACAGATTCTACATTAATTCACATAATCCTAGTGACTGCGCACACAACATGGCCAAACGAAAGCAAAAGAGAGTACCTGGCCTATCAATCCAATGGAAACTCAGAGGCAACCCCATCCATTGGACTAGGCAATTACATGCAGCCATACAGAGTCCATGGGCCTTGCCTCAGAGTCTATCCCACAACCTTTGGCAGAACAAACAAAGAGCCTACAACCACACCAACACAAAGAAGTAGGAAGCTGCATCTACATTAATTCACATAATCCTAGTGACTGCGCACACAACATGGCCAAACAGAAGCAAAAGACATTACCTGGCCTTTCAAGCCAATGGAAACTCATAGGCAACACAGTCCATTGAACTAGGCAATTACATGCAGCCATACAAAGTCCATGGGCCTTGCCTCAGACTCAAACCCACAATCTCTCACAGCCAAGCAAAGCGCCTTCCACTACACCAACACAGAGAAGTTGGGAACTGATTCTACATTAATTCACATAATCCTACCGACTTCGCACACAACATAACCAAACAAAAGACATTACCTGGCCTATCAGTCCAATGAAAACTCATAGGCAACACAGTACATTGGACTAGGCAATTACATGCAGCCATACAAAGTCTATGGGCTTTGCCTCAGAGTCAAACCCACATTTTCTCGCAGCCCAAGCAAAGAGCCTACCACTACACCAACACAGAGAAGTTGAAAACTGAGTTTACATTAGTTCACATAATCCTAGTGACTGCGCACACAACATGGCCAAACAAAAGCAAAAGGTAGTACCTGGCCTATCAATCCAATAGGAACTCATAGGTAACACAGTCAACTAAAATAGGCAATTACATGCAGCCATACAAACTCCATGGGCCTTGCCTCAAAGTCGACCCAACAACCTTTCGCAGCTTAAGCAAAGAGACTACCACTACACCAACACAGAGAAGTAGGTAAATGACTCTACATTAATTCACATAATCCTAGTGACTGCGCACACAACATGGCCAAACAAATGCAAAAGATATTATCTGGCCTATCAATCCAATGAAATCATAGGCAACATAGTCCATTAGACTAAGCAAAGTCATACAAAGTTAATGGGCTTTGCCTCAGAGTCGAACCCACAACCTCTTGGAGAACAAGCAAAGAGCCTACCACTAAACCAACACAGAGAAGTTGGAAACAGACTCTACATTAATTCACAGAATCCTAGTGACTGCGCACACAACATGGCCAAACAAAAGCAAAAGACAGTACCTGGCCTATCAATCCAATGGAAACTCAAAGCTAACACAGTACATTGGACTAGGCAATTACATGCAGCCATACAAAGTCCATGGGCCTTGCATTAGAGTCGAACCCACAACCTCTCGCAGCCCAAGCAAAGAGCCTACCACTACACCAACACAGAGAAGTGGGAAACTGATTCTACATTAATTCAAATAATCCTACTGACTGCGCACACAACATGGCCAAACAAAAGACAATACCTGGCCTATCAATTCAAAGGAAACTCATAGGCAACACAGTCCATTGGACTTGGCAATTACATGCAGCCATACAAAGTCCATGGGCTTTGCCTCAGAGTCAAACCCACAATTTCTCGCAGCCCAAGTTAATAGCCTACGATTACACCAACACAGAGAAGTTGGAAACTGAGTTTACATTAGTTCACATAATCCTAGTGACTGCGCACACAACATGGCCAAACAAAAGACAATACCTGGCCTATCAATTCAATGGAAACTCATAGGCAACACAGTCAATTGAACTAGGCAATTACATGCTGCCATACAAACTCCATGTGCTTTGCCTCAGAGTCGAACCCACAACCTCTCACAGCTTAAGCAAAGAGACTACAACTACACCAACACAGAGAAGTAGGTGAATGACTCTACATTAATTCACATAATCCTAGTGACTGCGAACACAACATGGCCAAACAAAAGCAAAAGACAGTACCTGGCCTATCAATCCAATTGAAACTCATAGGCAACATAGTCCATTGGACTAGGCAATAACATGCAGCCATACAAAGTCCATGGGCCTTGCCTCAAAGTCTAACTCACAACCTCTCGCAGCTCAAGCAAAGAGCCTACCACTACACCAACACAGAGAAATGTGAACCTGACTCTACATTAATTCACATAATCCTAGTGACTGCGAACACAACATGGCCAAACATAAGCAAAAGGCAGTACCTGGCCTATCAATCCAATGGGAACTCATACGCAACACAGTCAATTGAACTACGCAATTACATGCAGCCATACAAACTCCATGGGCCTTGCCTCAGAGTCGAACCCACAACCTCTCGCAGCTTAAGCAAAGAGCCTACCCCTAAACCAACACAGAGAAGTGGGAAACTGATTCTACATTAATTCACATAATCCTACCGACTGCGCACACAACACGGCCAAACAAAAGACAATACCTGGCCTATCAATTCAATGGAAACTCATAGGCAACACAGTCCATTGGACTAGGCAATTACATGCAGCCATACAAAGTCCATGGGCTTTGCCTAAAAGTCAAACCCACAACTTCTCGCAGCCCAAGCAAAGAGCCTACCACTACACCAACACAGAGAAGTTGGTAACTGAGTTTACATTAATTCACATAATCCTAGTGACTGCGCACACAACATGGCCAAACAAAAGCAAAAGACAGTACCTGGCCTATCAGTCCAATGGAAAATCATAGGCAACACAGTCCATTGGACTAGACAATTACATGGAGACATACAAAGTCCATGGGCCTTTCCTCAGAGTCAAACCCACAACCTCTCGCAGCCAAGCAAAGAGCCTACCACTACACCAACACAGAGAAGTGGGAAACTGATTCTACATTAATTCACATAATCCTACCGACTGCGCACACAACATGGCCAAACAAA
>NW_027443519.1:0-42725 GCF_048569485.1 Anomaloglossus baeobatrachus | reverse complement strand
AATCCATTTTAAAGCCATTTTTAAGGCATTTCGCGCATAAATGAAATGAACACATTTTCTCCAAAACTATAACAGATGCAAGCTTGTCCTGTTTGGTGGAGATGATATTTAATAAAATAAGTAGAAATCCACTAAAAGTTTTTGTTTGGTTATATTGCAATCCCGAGATAATCGTCTCCATGCTCCAAATCCATTTTAAAGCCATTTTTAAGGCATTTCGCGCATACATGAAATGAACACATTTTTCTCCAAAACTATAACAGATGCAAGCTTGTCCTGTTTGGTGGAGATGATATTTAATAAAATAAGTAGAAATCCACTAAAAGTTTTGTTTGGTTATCTTGCAATCCCGAGATAATCGTCTCCATGCTCCAAATCCATTTTAAAGCCATTTTTAAGGCATTTCGCGCATACATGAAATGAACACATTTTTCTCCAAAACTATAACAGATGCAAGCTTGTCCTGTTTGGTGGAGATGATATTTAATAAAATAAGTAGAAATCCACTAAAAGTTTTGTTTGGTTATCTTGCAATCCCGAGATAATCGTCTCCATGCTCCAAATCCATTTTAAAGCCATTTTTAAGGCATTTCGCGCATACATGAAATGAACACATTTTTCTCCAAAACTATAACAGATGCAAGCTTGTCCTGTTTGGTGGAGATGATATTTAATAAAATAAGTAGAAATCCACTAAAAGTTTTGTTTGGTTATCTTGCAATCCCGAGATAATCGTCTCCATGCTCCAAATCCATTTTAAAGCCATTTTTAAGGCATTTCGCGCATACATGAAATGAACACATTTTTCTCCAAAACTATAACAGATGCAAGCTTGTCCTGTTTGGTGGAGATGATATTTAATAAAATAAGTAGAAATCCACTAAAAGTTTTGTTTGGTTATCTTGCAATCCCGAGATAATCGTCTCCATGCTCCAAATCCATTTTAAAGCCATTTTTAAGGCATTTCGCGCATACATGAAATGAACACATTTTTCTCCAAAACTATAACAGATGCAAGCTTGTCCTGTTTGGTGGAGATGATATTTAATAAAATAAGTAGAAATCCACTAAAAGTTTTGTTTGGTTATCTTGCAATCCCGAGATAATCGTCTCCATGCTCCAAATCCATTTTAAAGCCATTTTTAAGGCATTTCGCGCATACATGAAATGAACACATTTTTCTCCAAAACTATAACAGATGCAAGCTTGTCCTGTTTGGTGGAGATGATATTTAATAAAATAAGTAGAAATCCACTAAAAGTTTTGTTTGGTTATATTGCAATCCCGAGATAATCGTCTCCATGCTCCAAATCCATTTTAAAGCCATTTTTAAGGCATTTCGCGCATACATGAAAAGAAAACATTTTACTCCAAAACTATAACAGATGCAAGCTTGTCCTGTTTGGTGGAGATGATATTTAATAAAATAAGTAGAAATCCACTAAAAGTTTTGTTTGGTTATCTTGCAATCCCGAGATAATCGTCTCCATGCTCCAAATCCATTTTAAAGCCATTTTTAAGGCATTTCGCGCATACATGAAATGAACACATTTTTCTCCAAAACTATAACAGATGCAAGCTTGTCCTGTTTGGTGGAGATGATATTTAATAAAATAAGTAGAAATCCACTAAAAGTTTTGTTTGGTTATCTTGCAATCCCGAGATAATCGTCTCCATGCTCCAAATCCATTTTAAAGCCATTTTTAAGGCATTTCGCGCATACATGAAATGAACACATTTTTCTCCAAAACTATAACAGATGCAAGCTTGTCCTGTTTGGTGGAGATGATATTTAATAAAATAAGTAGAAATCCACTAAAAGTTTTGTTTGGTTATATTGCAATCCCGAGATAATCGTCTCCATGCTCCAAATCCATTTTAAAGCCATTTTTAAGGCATTTCGCGCATACATGAAATGAACACATTTTTCTCCAAAACTATAACAGATGCAAGCTTGTCCTGTTTGGTGGAGATGATATTTAATAAAATAAGTAGAAATCCACTAAAAGTTTTGTTTGGTTATCTTGCAATCCCGAGATAATCGT
This sequence comes from Anomaloglossus baeobatrachus, assembly GCF_048569485.1. Lineage (NCBI taxonomy): Eukaryota > Metazoa > Chordata > Amphibia > Anura > Aromobatidae > Anomaloglossus > Anomaloglossus baeobatrachus. Next base: position 40,680 of record NW_027443519.1, on the reverse strand, counting down.
CTCCATGCTCCAAATCCATTTTAAAGCCATTTTTAAGGCATTTCGCGCATACATGAAATGAACACATTTTTCTCCAAAACTATAACAGATGCAAGCTTGTCCTGTTTGGTGGAGATGATATTTAATAAAATAAGTAGAAATCCACTAAAAGTTTTGTTTGGTTATCTTGCAATCCCGAGATAATCGTCTCCATGCTCCAAATCCATTTTAAAGCCATTTTTAAGGCATTTCGCGCATACATGAAATGAACACATTTTTCTCCAAAACTATAACAGATGCAAGCTTGTCCTGTTTGGTGGAGATGATATTTAATAAAATAAGTAGAAATCCACTAAAAGTTTTGTTTGGTTATCTTGCAATCCCGAGATAATCGTCTCCATGCTCCAAATCCATTTTAAAGCCATTTTTAAGGCATTTCGCGCATACATGAAATGAACACATTTTTCTCCAAAACTATAACAGATGCAAGCTTGTCCTGTTTGGTGGAGATGATATTTAATAAAATAAGTAGAAATCCACTAAAAGTTTTGTTTGGTTATCTTGCAATCCCGAGATAATCGTCTCCATGCTCCAAATCCATTTTAAAGCCATTTTTAAGGCATTTCTCGCATACATGAAATGAACACATTTTTCTCCAAAACTATAACAGATGCAAGCTTGTCCTGTTTGGTGGAGATGATATTTAATAAAATAAGTAGAAATCCACTAAAAGTTTTGTTTGGTTATATTGCAATCCCGAGATAATCGTCTCCATGCTCCAAATCCATTTTAAAGCCATTTTTAAGGCATTTCGCGCATACATGAAAAGAAAACATTTTACTCCAAAACTATAACAGATGCAAGCTTGTCCTGTTTGGTGGAGATGATATTTAATAAAATAAGTAGAAATCCACTAAAAGTTTTGTTTGGTTATCTTGCAATCCCGAGATAATCGTCTCCATGCTCCAAATCCATTTTAAAGCCATTTTTAAGGCATTTCGCGCATACATGAAATGAACACATTTTTCTCCAAAACTATAACAGATGCAAGCTTGTCCTGTTTGGTGGAGATGATATTTAATAAAATAAGTAGAAATCCACTAAAAGTTTTGTTTGGTTATCTTGCAATCCCGAGATAATCGTCTCCATGCTCCAAATCCATTTTAAAGCCATTTTTAAGGCATTTCGCGCATACATGAAATGAACACATTTTTCTCCAAAACTATAACAGATGCAAGCTTGTCCTGTTTGGTGGAGATGATATTTAATAAAATAAGTAGAAATCCACTAAAAGTTTTGTTTGGTTATATTGCAATCCCGAGATAATCGTCTCCATGCTCCAAATCCATTTTAAAGCCATTTTTAAGGCATTTCGCGCATACATGAAATGAACACATTTTTCTCCAAAACTATAACAGATGCAAGCTTGTCCTGTTTGGTGGAGATGATATTTAATAAAATAAGTAGAAATCCACTAAAAGTTTTGTTTGGTTATCTTGCAATCCCGAGATAATCGTCTCCATGCTCCAAATCCATTTTAAAGCCATTTTTAAGGCATTTCGCGCATACATGAAATGAACACATTTTTCTCCAAAACTATAACAGATGCAAGCTTGTCCTGTTTGGTGGAGATGATATTTATTAAAATAAGTAGAAATCCACTAAAAGTTTTGTTTGGTTATCTTGCAATCCCGAGATAATCGTCTCCATGCTCCAAATCCATTTTAAAGCCATTTTTAAGGCATTTCGCGCATACATGAAATGAACACATTTTTCTCCAAAACTATAACAGATGCAAGCTTGTCCTGTTTGGTGGAGATGATATTTAATAAAATAAGTAGAAATCCACTAAAAGTTTTGTTTGGTTATATTGCAATCCCGAGATAATCGTCTCCATGCTCCAAATCCATTTTAAAGCCATTTTTAAGGCATTTCGCGCATACATGAAATGAACACATTTTTCTCCAAAACTATAACAGATGCAAGCTTGTCCTGTTTGGTGGAGATGATATTTAATAAAATAAGTAGAAATCCACTAAAAGTTTTGTTTGGTTATCTTGCAATCCCGAGATAATCGTCTCCATGCTCCAAATCCATTTTAAAGCCATTTTTAAGGCATTTCGCGCATACATGAAATGAACACATTTTTCTCCAAAACTATAACAGATGCAAGCTTGTCCTGTTTGGTGGAGATGATATTTAATAAAATAAGTAGAAATCCACTAAAAGTTTTGTTTGGTTATCTTGCAATCCCGAGATAATCGTCTCCATGCTCCAAATCCATTTTAAAGCCATTTTTAAGGCATTTCGCGCATACATGAAATGAACACATTTTTCTCCAAAACTATAACAGATGCAAGCTTGTCCTGTTTGGTGGAGATGATATTTAATAAAATAAGTAGAAATTAACTAAAAGTTTTGTTTGGTTATCTTGCAATCCCGAGATAATCGTCTCCATGCTCCAAATCCATTTTAAAGCCATTTTTAAGGCATTTCGCGCATACATGAAATGAACACATTTTTCTCCAAAACTATAACAGATGCAAGCTTGTCCTGTTTGGTGGAGATGATATTTAATAAAATAAGTAGAAATCCACTAAAAGTTTTGTTTGGTTATCTTTCAATCCCGAGATAATCGTCTCCATGCTCCAAATCCATTTTAAAGCCATTTTTAAGGCATTTCGCGCATACATGAAATGAACACATTTTTCTCCAAAACTATAACAGATGCAAGCTTGTCCTGTTTGGTGGAGATGATATTTAATAAAATAAGTAGAAATCCACTAAAAGTTTTGTTTGGTTATCTTGCAATCCCGAGATAATCGTCTCCATGCTCCAAATCCATTTTAAAGCCATTTTTAAGGCATTTCGCGCATACATGAAATGAACACATTTTTCTCCAAAACTATAACAGATGCAAGCTTGTCCTGTTTGGTGGAGATGATATTTAATAAAATAAGTAGAAATCCACTAAAAGTTTTGTTTGGTTATCTTGCAATCCCGAGATAATCGTCTCCATGCTCCAAATCCATTTTAAAGCCATTTTTAAGGCATTTCGCGCATACATGAAATGAACACATTTTTCTCCAAAACTATAACAGATGCAAGCTTGTCCTGTTTGGTGGAGATGATATTTAATAAAATAAGTAGAAATCCACTAAAAGTTTTGTTTGGTTATCTTGCAATCCCGAGATAATCGTCTCCATGCTCCAAATCCATTTTAAAGCCATTTTTAAGGCATTTCGCGCATACATGAAATGAACACATTTTTCTCCAAAACTATAACAGATGCAAGCTTGTCCTGTTTGGTGGAGATGATATTTAATAAAATAAGTAGAAATCCACTAAAAGTTTTGTTTGGTTATCTTGCAATCCCGAGATAATCGTCTCCATGCTCCAAATCCATTTTAAAGCCATTTTTAAGGCATTTCGCGCATACATGAAATGAACACATTTTTCTCCAAAACTATAACAGATGCAAGCTTGTCCTGTTTGGTGGAGATGATATTTAATAAAATAAGTAGAAATCCACTAAAAGTTTTGTTTGGTTATATTGCAATCCCGAGATAATCGTCTCCATGCTCCAAATCCATTTTAAAGCCATTTTTAAGGCATTTCGCGCATACATGAAATGAACACATTTTTCTCCAAAACTATAACAGATGCAAGCTTGTCCTGTTTGGTGGAGATTATATTTAATAAAATAAGTAGAAATCCACTAAAAGTTTTGTTTGGTTATCTTGCAATCCCGAGATAATCGTCTCCATGCTCCAAATCCATTTTAAAGCCATTTCAAAGGCATTTCGCGCATACATGAAATGAACACATTTTTCTCCAAAACTATAACACATGCAAGCTTGTCCTGTTTGGTGGAGATGATATTTAATAAAATAAGTAGAAATCCACTAAAAGTTTTGTTTGGTTATCTTGCAATCCCGAGATAATCGTCTCCATGCTCCAAATCCATTTTAAAGCCATTTCTAAGGCATTTCGCGCATACATGAAATGAACACATTTTTCTCCAAAACTATAACAGATGCAAGCTTGTCCTGTTTGGTGGAGATGATATTTAATAAAATAAGTAGAAATCCACTAAAAGTTTTGTTTGGTTATCTTGCAATCCCGAGATAATCGTCTCCATGCTCCAAATCCATTTTAAAGCCATTTTTAAGGCATTTCGCGCATACATGAAATGAACACATTTTTCTCCAAAACTATAACAGATGCAAGCTTGTCCTGTTTGGTGGAGATGATATTTAATAAAATAAGTAGAAATCCACTAAAAGTTTTGTTTGGTTATCTTGCAATCCCGAGATAATCGTCTCCATGCTCCAAATCCATTTTAAAGCCATTTTTAAGGCATTTCGCGCATACATGAAATGAACACATTTTTCTCCAAAACTATAACAGATGCAAGCTTGTCCTGTTTGGTGGAGATGATATTTAATAAAATAAGTAGAAATCCACTAAAAGTTTTGTTTCGTTATCTTGCAATCCCGAGATAATCGTCTCCATGCTCCAAATCCATTTTAAAGCCATTTTTAAGGCATTTCGCGCATACATGAAATGAACACATTTTTCTCCAAAACTATAACAGATGCAAGCTTGTCCTGTTTGGTGGAGATGATATTTAATAAAATAAGTAGAAATCCACTAAAAGTTTTGTTTGGTTATCTTGCAATCCCGAGATAATCGTCTCCATGCTCCAAATCCATTTTAAAGCCATTTTTAAGGCATTTCGCGCATAAATGAAATGAACACATTTTTCTCCAAAACTATAACAGATGCAAGCTTGTCCTGTTTGGTGGAGATGATATTTAATAAAATAAGTAGAAATCCACTAAAAGTTTTGTTTGGTTATCTTGCAATCCCGAGATAATCGTCTCCATGCTCCAAATCCATTTTAAAGCCATTTTTAAGGCATTTTGCGCATACATGAAATGAACACATTTTTCTCCAAAACTATAACAGATGCAAGCTTGTCCTGTTTGGTGGAGATGATATTTAATAAAATAAGTAGAAATCCACTAAAAGTTTTGTTTGGTTATCTTGCAATCCCGAGATAATCGTCTCCATGCTCCAAATCCATTTTAAAGCCATTTTTAAGGCATTTCGCGCATACATGAAATGAACACATTTTTCTCCAAAACTATAACAGATGCAAGCTTGTCCTGTTTGGTGGAGATAATATTTAATAAAATAAGTAGAAATCTACTAAAAGTTTCGTTTGTTTATATTGCCATCCTGAGATAATCGTCTCCATGCTCCAAATCCATTTTAAAGCCATTTCAAAGGCATTTTGCGCATACATGAAATGAACACATTTTTCTCCAAAACTATAACACATGCAAGCTTGTCCTGTTTGGTGGAGATGATATTTAATAAAATAAGTAGAAATCCACTAAAAGTTTTGTTTGGTTATCTTGCAATCCCGAGATAATCGTCTCCATGCTCCAAATCCATTTTAAAGCCATTTTTAAGGCATTTCGCGCATACATGAAATGAACACATTTTTCTCCAAAACTATAACAGATGCAAGCTTGTCCTGTTTGGTGGAGATGATATTTAATAAAATAAGTAGAAATCCACTAAAAGTTTTGTTTGGTTATCTTGCAATCCCGAGATAATCGTCTCCATGCTCCAAATCCATTTTAAAGCCATTTCAAAGGCATTTTGCGCATACATGAAATGAACACATTTTTCTCCAAAACTATAACACATGCAAGCTTGTCCTGTTTGGTGGAGATGATATTTAATAAAATAAGTAGAAATCCACTAAAAGTTTTGTTTGGTTATCTTGCAATCCCGAGATAATCGTCTCCATGCTCCAAATCCATTTTAAAGCCATTTTTAAGGCATTTCGCGCATACATGAAATGAACACATTTTTCTCCAAAACTATAACAGATGCAAGCTTGTCCTGTTTGGTGGAGATGATATTTAATAAAATAAGTAGAAATCCACTAAAAGTTTTGTTTGGTTATCTTGCAATCCCGAGATAATCGTCTCCATGCTCCAAATCCATTTTAAAGCCATTTTTAAGGCATTTCGCGCATACATGAAATGAACACATTTTTCTCCAAAACTATAACAGATGCAAGCTTGTCCTGTTTGGTGGAGATGATATTTAATAAAATAAGTAGAAATCCACTAAAAGTTTTGTTTGGTTATCTTGCAATCCCGAGATAATCGCCTCCATGCTCCAAATCCATTTTAAAGCCATTTTTAAGGCATTTCGCGCATACATGAAATTAACACATTTTTCTCCAAAACTATAACAGATGCAAGCTTGTCCTGTTTGGTGGAGATGATATTTAATAAAATAAGTAGAAATCCACTAAAAGTTTTGTTTGGTTATATTGCAATCCCGAGATAATCGTCTTCATGCTCCAAATCCATTTTAAAGCCATTTTTAAGGCATTTCGCGCATACATGAAATGAACACATTTTTCTCCAAAACTATAACAGATGCAAGCTTGTCCTGTTTGGTGGAGATGATATTTAATAAAATAAGTAGAAATCCACTAAAAGTTTTGTTTGGTTATCTTGCAATCCCGAGATAATCGTCTCCATGCTCCAAATCCATTTTAAAGCCATTTTTAAGGCATTTCGCGCATACATGAAATGAACACATTTTTCTCCAAAACTATAATAGATGCAAGCTTGTCCTGTTTGGTGGAGATAATATTTAATAAAATAAGTAGAAATCTACTAAAAGTTTCGTTTGTTTATATTGCCATCCTGAGATAATCGTCTCCATGCTCCAAATCCATTTTAAAGCCATTTCAAAGGCATTTTGCGCATACATGAAATGAACACATTTTTCTCCAAAACTAACACATGCAAGTTTGTCCTGTTTGGTGGAGATGATATTTAATAAAATAAGTAGAAATCCACTAAAAGTTTTGTTTGGTTATCTTGCAATCCTGAGATAATCGTCTCCATGCTCCAAATCCATTTTAAAGCCATTTTTAAGGCATTTCGCGCATACATGAAATGAACACATTTTTCTCCAAAACTATAACAGATGCAAGCTTGTCCTGTTTGGTGGAGATGATATTTAATAAAATAAGTAGAAATCCACTAAAAGTTTTGTTTGGTTATCTTGCAATCCCGAGATAATCGTCTCCATGCTCCAAATCCATTTTAAAGCCATTTTTAAGGCATTTCGCGCATACATGAAATGAACACATTTTTCTCCAAAACTATAACAGATGCAAGCTTGTCCTGTTTGGTGGAGATGATATTTAATAAAATAAGTAGAAATCCACTAAAAGTTTTGTTTGGTTATCTTGCAATCCCGAGATAATCGTCTCCATGCTCCAAATCCATTTTAAAGCCATTTTTAAGGCATTTCGCGCATAAAAGAAATGAACACATTTTTCTCCAAAACTATAACAGATGCAAGCTTGTCCTGTTTGGTGGAGATGATATTTAATAAAATAAGTAGAAATCCACTAAAAGTTTTGTTTGGTTATCTTGCAATCCCGAGATAATCGTCTCCATGCTCCAAATCCATTTTAAAGCCATTTTTAAGGCATTTCGCGCATACATGAAATGAACACATTTTTCTCCAAAACTATAACAGATGCAAGCTTGTCCTGTTTGGTGGAGATGATATTTAATAAAATAAGTAGAAATCCACTAAAAGTTTTGTTTGGTTATCTTGCAATCCCGAGATAATCGTCTCCATGCTCCAAATCCATTTTAAAGCCATTTTTAAGGCATTTCGCGCATACATGAAATGAACACATTTTTCTCCAAAACTATAACAGATGCAAGCTTGTCCTGTTTGGTGGAGATAATATTTAATAAAATAAGTAGAAATCTACTAAAAGTTTCGTTTGTTTATATTGCCATCCTGAGATAATCGTCTCCATGCTCCAAATCCATTTTAAAGCCATTTCAAAGGCATTTTGCGCATACATGAAATGAACACATTTTTCTCCAAAACTATAACACATGCAAGCTTGTCCTGTTTGGTGGAGATGATATTTAATAAAATAAGTAGAAAACCACTAAAAGTTTTGTTTGGTTATCTTGCAATCCCGAGATAATCGTCTCCATGCTCCAAATCCATTTTAAAGCCATTTTTAAGGCATTTCGCGCATACATGAAATGAACACATTTTTCTCCAAAACTATAACAGATGCAAGCTTGTCCTGTTTGGTGGAGATGATATTTAATAAAATAAGTAGAAATCCACTAAAAGTTTTGTTTGGTTATCTTGCAATCCCGAGATAATCGTCTCCATGCTCCAAATCCATTTTAAAGCCATTTCAAAGGCATTTTGCGCATACATGAAATGAACACATTTTTCTCCAAAACTATAACACATGCAAGCTTGTCCTGTTTGGTGGAGATGATATTTAATAAAATAAGTAGAAATCCACTAAAAGTTTTGTTTGGTTATCTTGCAATCCCGAGATAATCGTCTCCATGCTCCAAATCCATTTTAAAGCCATTTTTAAGGCATTTCGCGCATACATGAAATGAACACATTTTTCTCCAAAACTATAACAGATGCAAGCTTGTCCTGTTTGGTGGAGATGATATTTAATAAAATAAGTAGAAATTTACTAAAAGTTTTGTTTGGTTATCTTGCAATCCCGAGATAATCGTCTCCATGCTCCAAATCCATTTTAAAGCCATTTTTAAGGCATTTCGCGCATACATGAAATGAACACATTTTTCTCCAAAACTATAACAGATGCAAGCTTGTCCTGTTTGGTGGAGATGATATTTAATAAAATAAGTAGAAATCCACTAAAAGTTTTGTTTGGTTATCTTGCAATCCCGAGATAATCGTCTCCATGCTCCAAATCCATTTTAAAGCCATTTCAAAGGCATTTTGCGCATACATGAAATGAACACATTTTTCTCCAAAACTATAACACATGCAAGCTTGTCCTGTTTGGTGGAGATGATATTTAATAAAATAAGTAGAAAACCACTAAAAGTTTTGTTTGGTTATCTTGCAATCCCGAGATAATCGTCTCCATGCTCCAAATCAAATTTAAAGCCATTTTTAAGGCATTTCGCGCATACATGAAATGAACACATTTTTCTCCAAAACTATAACAGATGCAAGCTTGTTCTGTTTGGTGGAGATGATATTTAATAAAATAAGTAGAAATCCACTAAAAGTTTTGTTTGGTTATCTTGCAATCCCGAGATAATCGTCTCCATGCTCCAAATCCATTTTAAAGCCATTTCAAAGGCATTTTGCGCATACATGAAATGAACACATTTTTCTCCAAAACTATAACACATGCAAGCTTGTCCTGTTTGGTGGAGATGATATTTAATAAAATAAGTAGAAATCCACTAAAAGTTTTGTTTGGTTATCTTGCAATCCCGAGATAATCGTCTCCATGCTCCAAATCCATTTTAAAGCCATTTTTAAGGCATTTCGCGCATACATGAAATGAACACATTTTTCTCCAAAACTATAACAGATGCAAGCTTGTCCTGTTTGGTGGAGATGATATTTAATAAAATAAGTAGAAATCCACTAAAAGTTTTGTTTGGTTATCTTGCAATCCCGAGATAATCGTCTCCATGCTCCAAATCCATTTTAAAGCCATTTTTAAGGCATTTCGCGCATACATGAAATGAACACATTTTTCTCCAAAACTATAACAGATGCAAGCTTGTCCTGTTTGGTGGAGATGATATTTAATAAAATAAGTAGAAATCCACTAAAAGTTTTGTTTGGTTATCTTGCAATCCCGAGATAATCGTCTCCATGCTCCAAATCCATTTTAAAGCCATTTTTAAGGCATTTCGCGCATACATGAAATGAACACATTTTTCTCCAAAACTATAACAGATGCAAGCTTGTCCTGTTTGGTGGAGATGATATTTAATAAAATAAGTAGAAATCCACTAAAAGTTTTGTTTGGTTATATTGCAATCCCGAGATAATCGTCTTCATGCTCCAAATCCATTTTAAAGCCATTTTTAAGGCATTTCGCGCATACATGAAATGAACACATTTTTCTCCAAAACTATAACAGATGCAAGCTTGTCCTGTTTGGTGGAGATGATATTTAATAAAATAAGTAGAAATCCACTAAAAGTTTTGTTTGGTTATCTTGCAATCCCGAGATAATCGTCTCCATGCTCCAAATCCATTTTAAAGCCATTTTTAAGGCATTTCGCGCATACATGAAATGAACACATTTTTCTCCAAAACTATAACAGATGCAAGCTTGTCCTGTTTGGTGGAGATAATATTTAATAAAATAAGTAGAAATCTACTAAAAGTTTCGTTTGTTTATATTGCCATCCTGAGATAATCGTCTCCATGCTCCAAATCCATTTTAAAGCCATTTCAAAGGCATTTTGCGCATACATGAAATGAACACATTTTTCTCCAAAACTATAACACATGCAAGCTTGTCCTGTTTGGTGGAGATGATATTTAATAAAATAAGTAGAAATCCACTAAAAGTTTTGTTTGGTTATCTTGCAATCCCGAGATAATCGTCTCCATGCTCCAAATCCATTTTAAAGCCATTTTTAAGGCATTTCGCGCATACATGAAATGAACACATTTTTCTCCAAAACTATAACAGATGCAAGCTTGTCCTGTTTGGTGGAGATGATATTTAATAAAATAAGTAGAAATCCACTAAAAGTTTTGTTTGGTTATCTTGCAATCCCGAGATAATCGTCTCCATGCTCCAAATCCATTTTAAAGCCATTTTTAAGGCATTTCGCGCATACATGAAATGAACACATTTTTCTCCAAAACTATAACAGATGCAAGCTTGTCCTGTTTGGTGGAGATAATATTTAATAAAATAAGTAGAAATCTACTAAAAGTTTCGTTTGTTTATATTGCCATCCTGAGATAATCGTCTCCATGCTCCAAATCCATTTTAAAGCCATTTCAAAGGCATTTTGCGCATACATGAAATGAACACATTTTTCTCCAAAACTATAACACATGCAAGCTTGTCCTGTTTGGTGGAGATGATATTTAATAAAATAAGTAGAAATCCACTAAAAGTTTTGTTTGGTTATCTTGCAATCCCGAGATAATCGTCTCCATGCTCCAAATCCATTTTAAAGCCATTTTTAAGGCATTTCGCGCATACATGAAATGAACACATTTTTCTCCAAAACTATAACAGATGCAAGCTTGTCCTGTTTGGTGGAGATGATATTTAATAAAATAAGTAGAAATCCACTAAAAGTTTTGTTTGGTTATCTTGCAATCCCGAGATAATCGTCTCCATGCTCCAAATCCATTTTAAAGCCATTTTTAAGGCATTTCGCGCATACATGAAATGAACACATTTTTCTCCAAAACTATAACAGATGCAAGCTTGTCCTGTTTGGTGGAGATAATATTTAATAAAATAAGTAGAAATCTACTAAAAGTTTCGTTTGTTTATATTGCCATCCTGAGATAATCGTCTCCATGCTCCAAATCCATTTTAAAGCAATTTCAAAGGCATTTTGCGCATACATGAAATGAACACATTTTTCTCCAAAACTATAACACATGCAAGCTTGTCCTGTTTGGTGGAGATGATATTTAATAAAATAAGTAGAAATCCACTAAAAGTTTTGTTTGGTTATCTTGCAATCCCGAGATAATCGTCTCCATGCTCCAAATCCATTTTAAAGCCATTTTTAAGGCATTTCGCGCATACATGAAATGAACACATTTTTCTCCAAAACTATAACAGATGCAAGCTTGTCCTGTTTGGTGGAGATGATATTTAATAAAATAAGTAGAAATCCACTAAAAGTTTTGTTTGGTTATCTTGCAATCCCGAGATAATCGTCTCCATGCTCCAAATCCATTTTAAAGCCATTTTTAAGGCATTTCGCGCATACATGAAATGAACACATTTTTCTCCAAAACTATAACAGATGCAAGCTTGTCCTGTTTGGTGGAGATAATATTTAATAAAATAAGTAGAAATCTACTAAAAGTTTCGTTTGTTTATATTGCCATCCTGAGATAATCGTCTCCATGCTCCAAATCCATTTTAAAGCCATTTCAAAGGCATTTTGCGCATACATGAAATGAACACATTTTTCTCCAAAACTATAACACATGCAAGCTTGTCCTGTTTGGTGGAGATGATATTTAATAAAATAAGTAGAAATCCACTAAAAGTTTTGTTTGGTTATCTTGCAATCCCGAGATAATCGTCTCCATGCTCCAAATCCATTTTAAAGCCATTTTTAAGGCATTTCGCGCATACATGAAATGAACACATTTTTCTCTAAAACTATAACAGATGCAAGCTTGTCCTGTTTGGTGGAGATGATAATTAATAAAATAAGTAGAAATCCACTAAAAGTTTTGTTTGGTTATCTTGCAATCCCGAGATAATCGTCTCCATGCTCCAAATCCATTTTAAAGCCATTTTTAAGGCATTTCGCGCATACATGAAATGAACACATTTTTCTCCAAAACTATAACAGATGCAAGCTTGTCCTGTTTGGTGGAGATGATATTTAATAAAATAAGTAGAAATCCACTAAAAGTTTTGTTTGGTTATCTTGCAATCCCGAGATAATCGTCTCCATGCTCCAAATCCATTTTAAAGCCATTTTTAAGGCATTTCGCGCATACATGAAATGAACACATTTTTCTCCAAAACTATAACAGATGCAAGCTTGTCCTGTTTGGTGGAGATGATATTTAATAAAATAAGTAGAAATCCACTAAAAGTTTTGTTTGGTTATCTTGCAATCCCGAGATAATCGTCTCCATGCTCCAAATCCATTTTAAAGCCATTTTTAAGGCATTTCGCGCATACATGAAATGAACACATTTTTCTCCAAAACTATAACAGATGCAAGCTTGTCCTGTTTGGTGGAGATAATATTTAATAAAATAAGTAGAAATCTACTAAAAGTTTCGTTTGTTTATATTGCCATCCTGAGATAATCGTCTCCATGCTCCAAATCCATTTTAAAGCCATTTCAAAGGCATTTTGCGCATACATGAAATGAACACATTTTTCTCCAAAACTATAACACATGCAAGCTTGTCCTGTTTGGTGGAGATGATCTTTAATAAAATAAGTAGAAATCCACTAAAAGTTTTGTTTGGTTATCTTGCAATCCCGAGATAATCGTCTCCATGCTCCAAATCCATTTTAAAGCCATTTTTAAGGCATTTCGCGCATACATGAAATGAACACATTTTTCTCTAAAACTATAACAGATGCAAGCTTGTCCTGTTTGGTGGAGATGATATTTAATAAAATAAGTAGAAATCCACTAAAAGTTTTGTTTGGTTATCTTGCAATCCCGAGATAATCGTCTCCATGCTCCAAATCCATTTTAAAGCCATTTTTAAGGCATTTCGCGCATACATGAAATGAACACATTTTTCTCCAAAACTATAACAGATGCAAGCTTGTCCTGTTTGTCCTGTTTGGTGGAGATGATATTTAATAAAATAAGTAGAAATCCACTAAAAGTTTTGTTTGGTTATCTTGCAATCCCGAGATAATCGTCTCCATGCTCCAAATCCATTTTAAAGCCATTTTTAAGGCATTTCGCGCATACATGAAATGAACACATTTTTCTCCAAAACTATAACAGATGCAAGCTTGTCCTGTTTGGTGGAGATGATATTTAATAAAATAAGTAGAAATCCACTAAAAGTTTTGTTTGGTTATCTTGCAATCCCGAGATAATCGTCTCCATGCTCCAAATCCATTTTAAAGCCATTTCAAAGGCATTTTGCGCATACATGAAATGAACACATTTTTCTCCAAAACTATAACACATGCAAGCTTGTCCTGTTTGGTGGAGATGATATTTAATAAAATAAGTAGAAATCCACTAAAAGTTTTGTTTGGTTATCTTGCAATCCCGAGATAATCGTCTCCATGCTCCAAATCCATTTTAAAGCCATTTTTAAGGCATTTCGCGCATACATGAAATGAACACATTTTTCTCCAAAACTATAACAGATGCAAGCTTGTCCTGTTTGGTGGAGATGATATTTAATAAAATAAGTAGAAATCCACTAAACGTTTTGTTTGGTTATCTTGCAATCCCGAGATAATCGTCTCCATGCTCCAAATCCATTTTAAAGCCATTTTTAAGGCATTTCGCGCATACATGAAATGAACACATTTTTCTCCAAAACTATAACAGATGCAAGCTTGTCCTGTTTGGTGGAGATGATATTTAATAAAATAAGTAGAAATCCACTAAAAGTTTTGTTTGGTTATCTTGCAATCCCGAGATAATCGTCTCCATGCTCCAAATCCATTTTAAAGCCATTTCAAAGGCATTTTGCGCATACATGAAATGAACACATTTTTCTCCAAAACTATAACACATGCAAGCTTGTCCTGTTTGGTGGAGATGATATTTAATAAAATAAGTAGAAAACCACTAAAAGTTTTGTTTGGTTATCTTGCAATCCCGAGATAATCGTCTCCATGCTCCAAATCCATTTTAAAGCCATTTTTAAGGCATTTCGCGCATACATGAAATGAACACATTTTTCTCCAAAACTATAACAGATGCAAGCTTGTCCTGTTTGGTGGAGATGATATTTAATAAAATAAGTAGAAATCCACTAAAAGTTTTGTTTGGTTATCTTGCAATCCCGAGATAATCGTCTCCATGCTCCAAATCCATTTTAAAGCCATTTCAAATGCATTTTGCGCATACATGAAATGAACACATTTTTCTCCAAAACTATAACACATGCAAGCTTGTCCTGTTTGGTGGAGATGATATTTAATAAAATAAGTAGAAATCCACTAAAAGTTTTGTTTGGTTATCTTGCAATCCCGAGATAATCGTCTCCATGCTCCAAATCCATTTTAAAGCCATTTTTAAGGCATTTCGCGCATACATGAAATGAACACATTTTTCTCCAAAACTATAACAGATGCAAGCTTGTCCTGTTTGGTGGAGATGATATTTAATAAAATAAGTAGAAATCCACTAAAAGTTTTGTTTGGTTATCTTGCAATCCCGAGATAATCGTCTCCATGCTCCAAATCCATTTTAAAGCCATTTTTAAGGCATTTCGCGCATACATGAAATGAACACATTTTTCTCCAAAACTATAACAGATGCAAGCTTGTCCTGTTTGGTGGAGATGATATTTAATAAAATAAGTAGAAATCCACTAAAAGTTTTGTTTGGTTATCTTGCAATCCCGAGATAATCGTCTCCATGCTCCAAATCCATTTTAAAGCCATTTTTAAGGCATTTCGCGCATACATGAAATGAACACATTTTTCTCCAAAACTATAACAGATGCAAGCTTGTCCTGTTTGGTGGAGATGATATTTAATAAAATAAGTAGAAATCCACTAAAAGTTTTGTTTGGTTATATTGCAATCCCGAGATAATCGTCTCCATGCTCCAAATCCATTTTAAAGCCATTTTTAAGGCATTTCGCGCATACATGAAATGAACACATTTTTCTCCAAAACTATAACAGATGCAAGCTTGTCCTGTTTGGTGGAGATAATATTTAACAAAATAAGTAGAAATCTACTAAAAGTTTCGTTTGTTTATATTGCCATCCTGAGATAATCGTCTCCATGCTCCAAATCCATTTTAAAGCCATTTCAAAGGCATTTTGCGCATACATGAAATGAACACATTTTTCTCCAAAACTATAACACATGCAAGCTTGTCCTGTTTGGTGGAGATGATATTTAATAAAATAAGTAGAAATCCACTAAAAGTTTTGTTTGGTTATCTTGCAATCCCGAGATAATCGTCTCCATGCTCCAAATCCATTTTAAAGCCATTTTTAAGGCATTTCGCGCATACATGAAATGAACACATTTTTCTCTAAAACTATAACAGATGCAAGCTTGTCCTGTTTGGTGGAGATGATATTTAATAAAATAAGTAGAAATCCACTAAAAGTTTTGTTTGGTTATCTTGCAATCCCGAGATAATCGTCTCCATGCTCCAAATCCATTTTAAAGCCATTTTTAAGGCATTTCGCGCATACATGAAATGAACACATTTTTCTCCAAAACTATAACAGATGCAAGCTTGTCCTGTTTGGTGGAGATGATATTTAATAAAATAAGTAGAAATCCACTAAAAGTTTTGTTTGGTTATCTTGCAATCCCGAGATAATCGTCTCCATGCTCCAAATCCATTTTAAAGCCATTTTTAAGGCATTTCGCGCATACATGAAATGAACACATTTTTCTCCAAAACTATAACAGATGCAAGCTTGTCCTGTTTGGTGGAGATGATATTTAATAAAATAAGTAGAAATCCACTAAAAGTTTTGTTTGGTTATCTTGCAATCCCGAGATAATCGTCTCCATGCTCCAAATCCATTTTAAAGCCATTTCAAAGGCATTTTGCGCATACATGAAATGAACACATTTTTCTCCAAAACTATAACACATGCAAGCTTGTCCTGTTTGGTGGAGATGATATTTAATAAAATAAGTAGAAATCCACTAAAAGTTTTGTTTGGTTATCTTGCAATCCCGAGATAATCGTCTCCATGCTCCAAATCCATTTTAAAGCCATTTTTAAGGCATTTCGCGCATACATGAAATGAACACATTTTTCTCCAAAACTATAACAGATGCAAGCTTGTCCTGTTTGGTGGAGATGATATTTAATAAAATAGGTAGAAATCCACTA
Organism: Anomaloglossus baeobatrachus; assembly: GCF_048569485.1. NCBI lineage: Eukaryota > Metazoa > Chordata > Amphibia > Anura > Aromobatidae > Anomaloglossus > Anomaloglossus baeobatrachus. Next base: position 24,070 of record NW_027443519.1, on the reverse strand, counting down.
AAAGTTTTGTTTGGTTATCTTGCAATCCCGAGATAATCGTCTCCATGCTCCAAATCCATTTTAAAGCCATTTTTAAGGCATTTCGCGCATACATGAAATGAACACATTTTTCTCCAAAACTATAACAGATGCAAGCTTGTCCTGTTTGGTGGAGATGATATTTAATAAAATAAGTAGAAATCCACTAAAAGTTTTGTTTGGTTATCTTGCAATCCCGAGATAATCGTCTCCATGCTCCAAATCCATTTTAAAGCCATTTTTAAGGCATTTCGCGCATACATGAAATGAACACATTTTTCTCCAAAACTATAACAGATGCAAGCTTGTCCTGTTTGGTGGAGATGATATTTAATAAAATAAGTAGAAATCCACTAAAAGTTTTGTTTGGTTATCTTGCAATCCCGAGATAATCGTCTCCATGCTCCAAATCCATTTTAAAGCCATTTTTAAGGCATTTCGCGCATACATGAAATGAACACATTTTTCTCCAAAACTATAACAGATGCAAGCTTGTCCTGTTTGGTGGAGATGATATTTAATAAAATAAGTAGAAATCCACTAAAAGTTTTGTTTGGTTATCTTGCAATCCCGAGATAATCGTCTCCATGCTCCAAATCCATTTTAAAGCCATTTTTAAGGCATTTCGCGCATACATGAAATGAACACATTTTTCTCCAAAACTATAACAGATGCAAGCTTGTCCTGTTTGGTGGAGATGATATTTAATAAAATAAGTAGAAATCCACTAAAAGTTTTGTTTGGTTATCTTGCAATCCCGAGATAATCGTCTCCATGCTCCAAATCCATTTTAAAGCCATTTTTAAGGCATTTCGCGCATACATGAAATGAACACATTTTTCTCCAAAACTATAACAGATGCAAGCTTGTCCTGTTTGGTGGAGATGATATTTAATAAAATAAGTAGAAATCCACTAAAAGTTTTGTTTGGTTATCTTGCAATCCCGAGATAATCGTCTCCATGCTCCAAATCCATTTTAAAGGCATTTTTAAGGCATTTCGCGCATACATGAAATGAACACATTTTTCTCCAAAACTATAACAGATGCAAGCTTCTCCTGTTTGGTGGAGATCATATTTAATAAAATAAGTAGAAATCTACTAAAAGTTTCGTTTGTTTATATTGCCATCCTGAGATAATCGTCTCCATGCTCCAAATCCATTTTAAAGCCATTTCAAAGGCATTTTGCGCATACATGAAATGAACACATTTTTCTCCAAAACTATAACACATGCAAGCTTGTCCTGTTTGGTGGAGATGATATTTAATAAAATAAGTAGAAAACCACTAAAAGTTTTGTTTGGTTATCTTGCAATCCCGAGATAATCGTCTCCATGCTCCAAATCCATTTTAAAGCCATTTTTAAGGCATTTCGCGCATACATGAAATGAACACATTTTTCTCCAAAACTATAACAGATGCAAGCTTGGCCTGTTTGGTGGAGATGATATTTAATAAAATAAGTAGAAATCCACTAAAAGTTTTGTTTGGTTATCTTGCAATCCCGAGATAATCGTCTCCATGCTCCAAATCCATTTTAAAGCCATTTCAAAGGCATTTTGCGCATACATGAAATGAACACATTTTTCTCCAAAACTATAACACATGCAAGCTTGTCCTGTTTGGTGGAGATGATATTTAATAAAATAAGTAGAAATCCACTAAAAGTTTTGTTTGGTTATCTTGCAATCCCGAGATAATCGTCTCCATGCTCCAAATCCATTTTAAAGCCATTTTTAAGGCATTTCGCGCATACATGAAATGAACACATTTTTCTCCAAAACTATAACAGATGCAAGCTTGTCCTGTTTGGTGGAGATGATATTTAATAAAATAAGTAGAAATCCACTAAAAGTTTTGTTTGGATATCTTGCAATCCCGAGATAATCGTCTCCATGCTCCAAATCCATTTTAAAGCCATTTTTAAGGCATTTCGCGCATACATGAAATGAACACATTTTTCTCCAAAACTATAACAGATGCAAGCTTGTCCTGTTTGGTGGAGATGATATTTAATAAAATAAGTAGAAATCCACTAAAAGTTTTGTTTGGTTATCTTGCAATCCCGAGATAATCGTCTCCATGCTCCAAATCCATTTTAAAGCCATTTTTAAGGCATTTCGCGCATACATGAAATGAACACATTTTTCTCCAAAACTATAACAGATGCAAGCTTGTCCTGTTTGGTGGAGATGATATTTAATAAAATAAGTAGAAATCCACTAAAAGTTTTGTTTGGTTATCTTGCAATCCCGAGATAATCGTCTCCATGCTCCAAATCCATTTTAAAGCCATTTTTAAGGCATTTCGCGCATACATGAAATGAACACATTTTTCTCCAAAACTATAACAGATGCAAGCTTGTCCTGTTTGGTGGAGATGATATTTAATAAAATAAGTAGAAATCCACTAAAAGTTTTGTTTGGTTATCTTGCAATCCCGAGATAATCGTCTCCATGCTCCAAATCCATTTTAAAGCCATTTTTAAGGCATTTCGCGCATACATGAAATGAACACATTTTTCTCCAAAACTATAACAGATGCAAGCTTGTCCTGTTTGGTGGAGATGATATTTAATAAAATAAGTAGAAATCCACTAAAAGTTTTGTTTGGTTATCTTGCAATCCCGAGATAATCGTCTCCATGCTCCAAATCCATTTTAAAGCCATTTCAAAGGCATTTTGCGCATACATGAAATGAACACATTTTTCTCCAAAACTATAACACATGCAAGCTTGTCCTGTTTGGTGGAGATGATATTTAATAAAATAAGTAGAAATCCACTAAAAGTTTTGTTTGGTTATCTTGCAATCCCGAGATAATCGTCTCCATGCTCCAAATCCATTTTAAAGCCATTTTTAAGGCATTTCGCGCATACATGAAATGAACACATTTTTCTCCAAAACTATAACAGATGCAAGCTTGTCCTGTTTGGTGGAGATGATATTTAATAAAATAAGTAGAAATCCACTAAAAGTTTTGTTTGGTTATCTTGCAATCCCGAGATAATCGTCTCCATGCTCCAAATCCATTTTAAAGCCATTTTTAAGGCATTTCGCGCATACATGAAATGAACACATTTTTCTCCAAAACTATAACAGATGCAAGCTTGTCCTGTTTGGTGGAGATGATATTTAATAAAATAAGTAGAAATCCACTAAAAGTTTTGTTTGGTTATCTTGCAATCCCGAGATAATCGTCTCCATGCTCCAAATCCATTTTAAAGCCATTTCAAAGGCATTTTGCGCATACATGAAATGAACACATTTTTCTCCAAAACTATAACACATGCAAGCTTGTCCTGTTTGGTGGAGATGATATTTAATAAAATAAGTAGAAAACCACTAAAAGTTTTGTTTGGTTATCTTGCAATCCCGAGATAATCGTCTCCATGCTCCAAATCCATTTTAAAGCCATTTTTAAGGCATTTCGCGCATACATGAAATGAACACATTTTTCTCCAAAACTATAACAGATGCAAGCTTGTCCTGTTTGGTGGAGATGATATTTAATAAAATAAGTAGAAATCCACTAAAAGTTTTGTTTGGTTATCTTGCAATCCCGAGATAATCGTCTCCATGCTCCAAATCCATTTTAAAGCCATTTCAAAGGCATTTTGCGCATACATGAAATGAACACATTTTTCTCCAAAACTATAACACATGCAAGCTTGTCCTGTTTGGTGGAGATGATATTTAATAAAATAAGTAGAAATCCACTAAAAGTTTTGTTTGGTTATCTTGCAATCCCGAGATAATCGTCTCCATGCTCCAAATCCATTTTAAAGCCATTTTTAAGGCATTTCGCGCATACATGAAATGAACACATTTTTCTCCAAAACTATAACAGATGCAAGCTTGTCCTGTTTGGTGGAGATGATATTTAATAAAATAAGTAGAAATCCACTAAAAGTTTTGTTTGGTTATCTTGCAATCCCGAGATAATCGTCTCCATGCTCCAAATCCATTTTAAAGCCATTTTTAAGGCATTTCGCGCATACATGAAATGAACACATTTTTCTCCAAAACTATAACAGATGCAAGCTTGTCCTGTTTGGTGGAGATGATATTTAATAAAATAAGTAGAAATCCACTAAAAGTTTTGTTTGGTTATATTGCAATCCCGAGATAATCGTCTTCATGCTCCAAATCCATTTTAAAGCCATTTTTAAGGCATTTCGCGCATACATGAAATGAACACATTTTTCTCCAAAACTATAACAGATGCAAGCTTGTCCTGTTTGGTGGAGATGATATTTAATAAAATAAGTAGAAATCCACTAAAAGTTTTGTTTGGTTATCTTGCAATCCCGAGATAATCGTCTCCATGCTCCAAATCCATTTTAAAGCCATTTTTAAGGCATTTCGCGCATACATGAAATGAACACATTTTTCTCCAAAACTATAACAGATGCAAGCTTGTCCTGTTTGGTGGAGATGATATTTAATAAAATAAGTAGAAATCCACTAAAAGTTTTGTTTGGTTATCTTGCAATTCCGAGATAATCGTCTCCATGCTCCAAATCCATTTTAAAGCCATTTTTAAGGCATTTCGCGCATACATGAAATGAACACATTTTTCTCCAAAACTATAACAGATGCAAGCTTGTCCTGTTTGGTGGAGATAATATTTAATAAAATAAGTAGAAATCTACTAAAAGTTTCGTTTGTTTATATTGCCATCCTGAGATAATCGTCTCCATGCTCCAAATCCATTTTAAAGCCATTTCAAAGGCATTTTGCGCATACATGAAATGAACACATTTTTCTCCAAAACTATAACACATGCAAGCTTGTCCTGTTTGGTGGAGATGATATTTAATAAAATAAGTAGAATTCCACTAAAAGTTTTGTTTGGTTATCTTGCAATCCCGAGATAATCGTCTCCATGCTCCAAATCCATTTTAAAGCCATTTTTAAGGCATTTCGCGCATACATGAAATGAACACATTTTTCTCTAAAACTATAACAGATGCAAGCTTGTCCTGTTTGGTGGAGATGATATTTAATAAAATAAGTAGAAATCCACTAAAAGTTTTGTTTGGTTATCTTGCAATCCCGAGATAATCGTCTCCATGCTCCAAATCCATTTTAAAGCCATTTTTAAGGCATTTCGCGCATACATGAAATGAACACATTTTTCTCCAAAACTATAACAGATGCAAGCTTGTCCTGTTTGGTGGAGATGATATTTAATAAAAAAGTAGAAATCCACTAAAAGTTTTGTTTAGTTATCTTGCAATCCCGAGATAATCGTCTCCATGCTCCAAATCCATTTTAAAGCCATTTTTAAGGCATTTCGCGCATACATGAAATGAACACATTTTTCTCCAAAACTATAACAGATGCAAGCTTGTCCTGTTTGGTGGAGATGATATTTAATAAAATAAGTAGAAATCCACTAAAAGTTTTGTTCGGTTATCTTGCAATCCCGAGATAATCGTCTCCATGCTCCAAATCCATTTTAAAGCCATTTTTAAGGCATTTCGCGCATACATGAAATGAACACATTTTTCTCCAAAACTATAACAGATGCAAGCTTGTCCTGTTTGGTGGAGATGATATTTAATAAAATAAGTAGAAATCCACTAAAAGTTTTATTTGGTTATCTTGCAATCCCGAGATAATCGTCTCCATGCTCCAAATCCATTTTAAAGCCATTTTTAAGGCATTTCGCGCATACATGAAATGAACACATTTTTCTCCAAAACTATAACAGATGCAAGCTTGTCCTGTTTGGTGGAGATGATATTTAATAAAATAAGTAGAAATCCACTAAAAGTTTTGTTTGGTTATCTTGCAATCCCGAGATAATCGTCTCCATGCTCCAAATCCATTTTAAAGCCATTTTTAAGGCATTTCGCGCATACATGAAATGAACACATTTTTCTCCAAAACTATAACAGATGCAAGCTTGTCCTGTTTGGTGGAGATGATATTTAATAAAATAAGTAGAAATCCACTAAAAGTTTTGTTTGGTTATCTTGCAATCCCGAGATAATCGTCTCCATGCTCCAAATCCATTTTAAAGCCATTTTTAAGGCATTTCGCGCATACATGAAATGAACACATTTTTCTCCAAAACTATAACAGATGCAAGCTTGTCCTGTTTGGTGGAGATGATATTTAATAAAATAAGTAGAAATCCACTAAAAATTTTGTTTGGTTATCTTGCAATCCCGAGATAATCGTCTCCATGCTCCAAATCCATTTTAAAGCCATTTTTAAGGCATTTCGCGCATACATGAAATGAACACATTTTTCTCCAAAACTATAACAGATGCAAGCTTGTCCTGTTTGGTGGAGATGATATTTAATAAAATAAGTAGAAATCCACTAAAAGTTTTGTTTGGTTATATTGCAATCCCGAGATAATCGTCTTCATGCTCCAAATCCATTTTAAAGCCATTTTTAAGGCATTTCGCGCATACATGAAATGAACACATTTTTCTCCAAAACTATAACAGATGCAAGCTTGTCCTGTTTGGTGGAGATGATATTTAATAAAATAAGTAGAAATCCACTAAAAGTTTTGTTTGGTTATCTTGCAATCCCGAGATAATCGTCTCCATGCTCCAAATCCATTTTAAAGCCATTTTAAGGCATTTCGCGCATACATGAAATGAACACATTTTTCTCCAAAACTATAACAGATGCAAGCTTGTCCTGTTTGGTGGAGATAATATTTAATAAAATAAGTAGAAATCTACTAAAAGTTTCGTTTGTTTATATTGCCATCCTGAGATAATCGTCTCCATGCTCCAAATCCATTTTAAAGCCATTTCAAAGGCATTTTGCGCATACATGAAATGAACACATTTTTCTCCAAAACTATAACACATGCAAGCTTGTCCTGTTTGGTGGAGATGATATTTAATAAAATAAGTAGAAATCCACTAAAAGTTTTGTTTGGTTATCTTGCAATCCCGAGATAATCGTCTCCATGCTCCAAATCCATTTTAAAGCCATTTTTAAGGCATTTCGCGCATACATGAAATGAACACATTTTTCTCCAAAACTATAACAGATGCAAGCTTGTCCTGTTTGGTGGAGATGATATTTAATAAAATAAGTAGAAATCCACTAAACGTTTTGTTTGGTTATCTTGCAATCCCGAGATAATCGTCTCCATGCTCCAAATCCATTTTAAAGCCATTTTTAAGGCATTTCGCGCATACATGAAATGAACACATTTTTCTCCAAAACTATAACAGATGCAAGCTTGTCCTGTTTGGTGGAGATAATATTTAATAAAATAAGTAGAAATCTACTAAAAGTTTCGTTTGTTTATATTGCCATCCTGAGATAATCGTCTCCATGCTCCAAATCCATTTTAAAGCCATTTCAAAGGCATTTTGCGCATACATGAAATGAACACATTTTTCTCCAAAACTATAACACATGCAAGCTTGTCCTGTTTGGTGGAGATGATATTTAATAAAATAAGTAGAAATCCACTAAAAGTTTTGTTTGGTTATCTTGCAATCCCGAGATAATCGTCTCCATGCTCCAAATCCATTTTAAAGCCATTTTTAAGGCATTTCGCGCATACATGAAATGAACACATTTTTCTCTAAAACTATAACAGATGCAAGCTTGTCCTGTTTGGTTGAGATGATATTTAATAAAATAAGTAGAAATCCACTAAAAGTTTTGTTTGGTTATCTTGCAATCCCGAGATAATCGTCTCCATGCTCCAAATCCATTTTAAAGCCATTTTTAAGGCATTTCGCGCATACATGAAATGAACACATTTTTCTCCAAAACTATAACAGATGCAAGCTTGTCCTGTTTGGTGGAGATGATATTTAATAAAATAAGTAGAAATCCACTAAAAGTTTTGTTTGGTTATCTTGCAATCCCGAGATAATCGTCTCCATGCTCCAAATCCATTTTAAAGCCATTTTTAAGGCATTTCGCGCATACATGAAATGAACACATTTTTCTCCAAAACTATAACAGATGCAAGCTTGTCCTGTTTGGTGGAGATGATATTTAATAAAATAAGTAGAAATCCACTAAAAGTTTTGTTTGGTTATCTTGCAATCCCGAGATAATCGTCTCCATGCTCCAAATCCATTTTAAAGCCATTTTTAAGGCATTTCGCGCATACATGAAATGAACACATTTTTCTCCAAAACTATAACAGATGCAAGCTTGTCCTGTTTGGTGGAGATGATATTTAATAAAATAAGTAGAAATCCACTAAAAGTTTTGTTCGGTTATCTTGCAATCCCGAGATAATCGTCTCCATGCTCCAAATCCATTTTAAAGCCATTTTTAAGGCATTTCGCGCATACATGAAATGAACACATTTTTCTCCAAAACTATAACAGATGCAAGCTTGTCCTGTTTGGTGGAGATGATATTTAATAAAATAAGTAGAAATCCACTAAAAGTTTTGTTTGGTTATCTTGCAATCCCGAGATAATCGTCTCCATGCTCCAAATCCATTTTAAAGCCATTTTTAAGGCATTTCGCGCATACATGAAATGAACACATTTTTCTCCAAAACTATAACAGATGCAAGCTTGTCCTGTTTGGTGGAGATCATATTTAATAAAATAAGTAGAAATCTACTAAAAGTTTCGTTTGTTTATATTGCCATCCTGAGATAATCGTCTCCATGCTTTAAATCCATTTTAAAGCCATTTCAAAGGCATTTTGCGCATACATGAAATGAACACATTTTTCTCCAAAACTATAACACATGCAAGCTTGTCCTGTTTGGTGGAGATGATATTTAATAAAATAAGTAGAAAACCACTAAAAGTTTTGTTTGGTTATCTTGCAATCCCGAGATAATCGTCTCCATGCTCCAAATCCATTTTAAAGCCATTTTTAAGGCATTTCGCGCATACATGAAATGAACACATTTTTCTCCAAAACTATAACAGATGCAAGCTTGTCCTGTTTGGTGGAGATGATATTTAATAAAATAAGTAGAAATCCACTAAAAGTTTTGTTTGGTTATCTTGCAATCCCGAGATAATCGTCTCCATGCTCCAAATCCATTTTAAAGCCATTTTTAAGGCATTTCGCGCATACATGAAATGAACACATTTTTCTCCAAAACTATAACAGATGCAAGCTTGTCCTGTTTGGTGGAGATGATATTTAATAAAATAAGTAGAAATCCACTAAAAGTTTTGTTTGGTTATCTTGCAATCCCGAGATAATCGTCTCCATGCTCCAAATCCATTTTAAAGCCATTTTTAAGGCATTTCGCGCATACATGAAATGAACACATTTTTCTCCAAAACTATAACAGATGCAAGCTTGTCCTGTTTGGTGGAGATGATATTTAATAAAATAAGTAGAAATCCACTAAAAGTTTTGTTTGGTTATCTTGCAATCCCGAGATAATCGTCTCCATGCTCCAAATCCATTTTAAAGCCATTTTTAAGGCATTTCGCGCATACATGAAATGAACACATTTTTCTCCAAAACTATAACAGATGCAAGCTTGTCCTGTTTGGTGGAGATGATATTTAATAAAATAAGTAGAAATCCACTAAAAGTTTTGTTTGGTTATCTTGCAATCCCGAGATAATCGTCTCCATGCTCCAAATCCATTTTAAAGCCATTTTTAAGGCATTTCGCGCATACATGAAATGAACACATTTTTCTCCAAAACTATAACAGATGCAAGCTTGTCCTGTTTGGTGGAGATGATATTTAATAAAATAAGTAGAAATCCACTAAAAGTTTTGTTTGGTTATCTTGCAATCCCGAGATAATCGTCTCCATGCTCCAAATCCATTTTAAAGCCATTTTTAAGGCATTTCGCGCATACATGAAATGAACACATTTTTCTCCAAAACTATAACAGATGCAAGCTTGTCCTGTTTGGTGGAGATGATATTTAATAAAATAAGTAGAAATCCACTAAAAGTTTTGTTTGGTTATCTTGCAATCCCGAGATAATCGTCTCCATGCTCCAAATCCATTTTAAAGCCATTTTTAAGGCATTTCGCGCATACATGAAATGAACACATTTTTCTCCAAAACTATAACAGATGCAAGCTTGTCCTGTTTGGTGGAGATGATATTTAATAAAATAAGTAGAAATCCACTAAAAGTTTTGTTTGGTTATATTGCAATCCCGAGATAATCGTCTCCATGCTCCAAATCCATTTTAAAGCCATTTTTAAGGCATTTCGCGCATACATGAAATGAACACATTTTTCTCCAAAACTATAACAGATGCAAGCTTGTCCTGTTTGGTGGAGATGATATTTAATAAAATAAGTAGAAATCCACTAAAAGTTTTGTTTGGTTATCTTGCAATCCCGAGATAATCGTCTCCATGCTCCAAATCCATTTTAAAGCCATTTTTAAGGCATTTCGCGCATACATGAAATGAACACATTTTTCTCCAAAACTATAACAGATGCAAGCTTGTCCTGTTTGGTGGAGATGATATTTAATAAAATAAGTAGAAATCCACTAAAAGTTTTGTTTGGTTATCTTGCAATCCCGAGATAATCGTCTCCATGCTCCAAATCCATTTTAAAGCCATTTTTAAGGCATTTCGCGCATACATGAAATGAACACATTTTTCTCCAAAACTATAACAGATGCAAGCTTGTCCTGTTTGGTGGAGATGATATTTAATAAAATAAGTAGAAATCCACTAAAAGTTTTGTTTGGTTATCTTGCAATCCCGAGATAATCGTCTCCATGCTCCAAATCCATTTTAAAGCCATTTTTAAGGCATTTCGCGCATACATGAAATGAACACATTTTTCTCCAAAACTATAACAGATGCAAGCTTGTCCTGTTTGGTGGAGATGATATTTAATAAAATAAGTAGAAATCCACTAAAAGTTTTGTTTGGTTATCTTGCAATCCCGAGATAATCGTCTCCATGCTCCAAATCCATTTTAAAGCCATTTTTAAGGCATTTCGCGCATACATGAAATGAACACATTTTTCTCCAAAACTATAACAGATGCAAGCTTGTCCTGTTTGGTGGAGATGATATTTAATAAAATAAGTAGAAATCCACTAAAAGTTTTGTTTGGTTATCTTGCAATCCCGAGATAATCGTCTCCATGCTCCAAATCCATTTTAAAGCCATTTTTAAGGCATTTCGCGCATACATGAAATGAACACATTTTTCTCCAAAACTATAACAGATGCAAGCTTGTCCTGTTTGGTGGAGATGATATTTAATAAAATAAGTAGAAATCCACTAAAAGTTTTGTTTGGTTATCTTGCAATCCCGAGATAATCGTCTCCATGCTCCAAATCCATTTTAAAGCCATTTTTAAGGCATTTCGCGCATACATGAAATGAACACATTTTTCTCCAAAACTATAACAGATGCAAGCTTGTCCTGTTTGGTGGAGATGATATTTAATAAAATAAGTAGAAATCCACTAAAAGTTTTGTTTGGTTATCTTGCAATCCCGAGATAATCGTCTCCATGCTCCAAATCCATTTTAAAGCCATTTTTAAGGCATTTCGCGCATACATGAAATGAACACATTTTTCTCCAAAACTATAACAGATGCAAGCTTGTCCTGTTTGGTGGAGATGATATTTAATAAAATAAGTAGAAATCCACTAAAAGTTTTGTTTGGTTATCTTGCAATCCCGAGATAATCGTCTCCATGCTCCAAATCCATTTTAAAGCCATTTTTAAGGCATTTCGCGCATACATGAAATGAACACATTTTTCTCCAAAACTATAACAGATGCAAGCTTGTCCTGTTTGGTGGAGATGATATTTAATAAAATAAGTAGAAATCCACTAAAAGTTTTGTTTGGTTATCTTGCAATCCCGAGATAATCGTCTCCATGCTCCAAATCCATTTTAAAGCCATTTTTAAGGCATTTCGCGCATACATGAAATGAACACATTTTTCTCCAAAACTATAACAGATGCAAGCTTGTCCTGTTTGGTGGAGATGATATTTAATAAAATAAGTAGAAATCCACTAAAAGTTTTGTTTGGTTATCTTGCAATCCCGAGATAATCGTCTCCATGCTCCAAATCCATTTTAAAGCCATTTTTAAGGCATTTCGCGCATACATGAAATGAACACATTTTTCTCCAAAACTATAACAGATGCAAGCTTGTCCTGTTTGGTGGAGATGATATTTAATAAAATAAGTAGAAATCCACTAAAAGTTTTGTTTGGTTATCTTGCAATCCCGAGATAATCGTCTCCATGCTCCAAATCCATTTTAAAGCCATTTTTAAGGCATTTCGCGCATACATGAAATGAACACATTTTTCTCCAAAACTATAACAGATGCAAGCTTGTCCTGTTTGGTGGAGATGATATTTAATAAAATAAGTAGAAATCCACTAAAAGTTTTGTTTGGTTATCTTGCAATCCCGAGATAATCGTCTCCATGCTCCAAATCCATTTTAAAGCCATTTTTAAGGCATTTCGCGCATACATGAAATGAACACATTTTTCTCCAAAACTATAACAGATGCAAGCTTGTCCTGTTTGGTGGAGATGATATTTAATAAAATAAGTAGAAATCCACTAAAAGTTTTGTTTGGTTATCTTGCAATCCCGAGATAATCGTCTCCATGCTCCAAATCCATTTTAAAGCCATTTTTAAGGCATTTCGCGCATACATGAAATGAACACATTTTTCTCCAAAACTATAACAGATGCAAGCTTGTCCTGTTTGGTGGAGATGATATTTAATAAAATAAGTAGAAATCCACTAAAAGTTTTGTTTGGTTATCTTGCAATCCCGAGATAATCGTCTCCATGCTCCAAATCCATTTTAAAGCCATTTTTAAGGCATTTCGCGCATACATGAAATGAACACATTTTTCTCCAAAACTATAACAGATGCAAGCTTGTCCTGTTTGGTGGAGATGATATTTAATAAAATAAGTAGAAATCCACTAAAAGTTTTGTTTGGTTATCTTGCAATCCCGAGATAATCGTCTCCATGCTCCAAATCCATTTTAAAGCCATTTTTAAGGCATTTCGCGCATACATGAAATGAACACATTTTTCTCCAAAACTATAACAGATGCAAGCTTGTCCTGTTTGGTGGAGATGATATTTAATAAAATAAGTAGAAATCCACTAAAAGTTTTGTTTGGTTATCTTGCAATCCCGAGATAATCGTCTCCATGCTCCAAATCCATTTTAAAGCCATTTTTAAGGCATTTCGCGCATACATGAAATGAACACATTTTTCTCCAAAACTATAACAGATGCAAGCTTGTCCTGTTTGGTGGAGATGATATTTAATAAAATAAGTAGAAATCCACTAAAAGTTTTGTTTGGTTATCTTGCAATCCCGAGATAATCGTCTCCATGCTCCAAATCCATTTTAAAGCCATTTTTAAGGCATTTCGCGCATACATGAAATGAACACATTTTTCTCCAAAACTATAACAGATGCAAGCTTGTCCTGTTTGGTGGAGATGATATTTAATAAAATAAGTAGAAATCCACTAAAAGTTTTGTTTGGTTATCTTGCAATCCCGAGATAATCGTCTCCATGCTCCAAATCCATTTTAAAGCCATTTTTAAGGCATTTCGCGCATACATGAAATGAACACATTTTTCTCCAAAACTATAACAGATGCAAGCTTGTCCTGTTTGGTGGAGATGATATTTAATAAAATAAGTAGAAATCCACTAAAAGTTTTGTTTGGTTATCTTGCAATCCCGAGATAATCGTCTCCATGCTCCAAATCCATTTTAAAGCCATTTTTAAGGCATTTCGCGCATACATGAAATGAACACATTTTTCTCCAAAACTATAACAGATGCAAGCTTGTCCTGTTTGGTGGAGATGATATTTAATAAAATAAGTAGAAATCCACTAAAAGTTTTGTTTGGTTATCTTGCAATCCCGAGATAATCGTCTCCATGCTCCAAATCCATTTTAAAGCCATTTTTAAGGCATTTCGCGCATACATGAAATGAACACATTTTTCTCCAAAACTATAACAGATGCAAGCTTGTCCTGTTTGGTGGAGATGATATTTAATAAAATAAGTAGAAATCCACTAAAAGTTTTGTTTGGTTATCTTGCAATCCCGAGATAATCGTCTCCATGCTCCAAATCCATTTTAAAGCCATTTTTAAGGCATTTCGCGCATACATGAAATGAACACATTTTTCTCCAAAACTATAACAGATGCAAGCTTGTCCTGTTTGGTGGAGATGATATTTAATAAAATAAGTAGAAATCCACTAAAAGTTTTGTTTGGTTATCTTGCAATCCCGAGATAATCGTCTCCATGCTCCAAATCCATTTTAAAGCCATTTTTAAGGCATTTCGCGCATACATGAAATGAACACATTTTTCTCCAAAACTATAACAGATGCAAGCTTGTCCTGTTTGGTGGAGATGATATTTAATAAAATAAGTAGAAATCCACTAAAAGTTTTGTTTGGTTATCTTGCAATCCCGAGATAATCGTCTCCATGCTCCAAATCCATTTTAAAGCCATTTTTAAGGCATTTCGCGCATACATGAAATGAACACATTTTTCTCCAAAACTATAACAGATGCAAGCTTGTCCTGTTTGGTGGAGATGATATTTAATAAAATAAGTAGAAATCCACTAAAAGTTTTGTTTGGTTATCTTGCAATCCCGAGATAATCGTCTCCATGCTCCAAATCCATTTTAAAGCCATTTTTAAGGCATTTCGCGCATACATGAAATGAACACATTTTTCTCCAAAACTATAACAGATGCAAGCTTGTCCTGTTTGGTGGAGATGATATTTAATAAAATAAGTAGAAATCCACTAAAAGTTTTGTTTGGTTATCTTGCAATCCCGAGATAATCGTCTCCATGCTCCAAATCCATTTTAAAGCCATTTTTAAGGCATTTCGCGCATACATGAAATGAACACATTTTTCTCCAAAACTATAACAGATGCAAGCTTGTCCTGTTTGGTGGAGATGATATTTAATAAAATAAGTAGAAATCCACTAAAAGTTTTGTTTGGTTATCTTGCAATCCCGAGATAATCGTCTCCATGCTCCAAATCCATTTTAAAGCCATTTTTAAGGCATTTCGCGCATACATGAAATGAACACATTTTTCTCCAAAACTATAACAGATGCAAGCTTGTCCTGTTTGGTGGAGATGATATTTAATAAAATAAGTAGAAATCCACTAAAAGTTTTGTTTGGTTATCTTGCAATCCCGAGATAATCGTCTCCATGCTCCAAATCCATTTTAAAGCCATTTTTAAGGCATTTCGCGCATACATGAAATGAACACATTTTTCTCCAAAACTATAACAGATGCAAGCTTGTCCTGTTTGGTGGAGATGATATTTAATAAAATAAGTAGAAATCCACTAAAAGTTTTGTTTGGTTATCTTGCAATCCCGAGATAATCGTCTCCATGCTCCAAATCCATTTTAAAGCCATTTTTAAGGCATTTCGCGCATACATGAAATGAACACATTTTTCTCCAAAACTATAACAGATGCAAGCTTGTCCTGTTTGGTGGAGATGATATTTAATAAAATAAGTAGAAATCCACTAAAAGTTTTGTTTGGTTATCTTGCAATCCCGAGATAATCGTCTCCATGCTCCAAATCCATTTTAAAGCCATTTTTAAGGCATTTCGCGCATACATGAAATGAACACATTTTTCTCCAAAACTATAACAGATGCAAGCTTGTCCTGTTTGGTGGAGATGATATTTAATAAAATAAGTAGAAATCCACTAAAAGTTTTGTTTGGTTATCTTGCAATCCCGAGATAATCGTCTCCATGCTCCAAATCCATTTTAAAGCCATTTTTAAGGCATTTCGCGCATACATGAAATGAACACATTTTTCTCCAAAACTATAACAGATGCAAGCTTGTCCTGTTTGGTGGAGATGATATTTAATAAAATAAGTAGAAATCCACTAAAAGTTTTGTTTGGTTATCTTGCAATCCCGAGATAATCGTCTCCATGCTCCAAATCCATTTTAAAGCCATTTTTAAGGCATTTCGCGCATACATGAAATGAACACATTTTTCTCCAAAACTATAACAGATGCAAGCTTGTCCTGTTTGGTGGAGATGATATTTAATAAAATAAGTAGAAATCCACTAAAAGTTTTGTTTGGTTATCTTGCAATCCCGAGATAATCGTCTCCATGCTCCAAATCCATTTTAAAGCCATTTTTAAGGCATTTCGCGCATACATGAAATGAACACATTTTTCTCCAAAACTATAACAGATGCAAGCTTGTCCTGTTTGGTGGAGATGATATTTAATAAAATAAGTAGAAATCCACTAAAAGTTTTGTTTGGTTATCTTGCAATCCCGAGATAATCGTCTCCATGCTCCAAATCCATTTTAAAGCCATTTTTAAGGCATTTCGCGCATACATGAAATGAACACATTTTTCTCCAAAACTATAACAGATGCAAGCTTGTCCTGTTTGGTGGAGATGATATTTAATAAAATAAGTAGAAATCCACTAAAAGTTTTGTTTGGTTATCTTGCAATCCCGAGATAATCGTCTCCATGCTCCAAATCCATTTTAAAGCCATTTTTAAGGCATTTCGCGCATACATGAAATGAACACATTTTTCTCCAAAACTATAACAGATGCAAGCTTGTCCTGTTTGGTGGAGATGATATTTAATAAAATAAGTAGAAATCCACTAAAAGTTTTGTTTGGTTATCTTGCAATCCCGAGATAATCGTCTCCATGCTCCAAATCCATTTTAAAGCCATTTTTAAGGCATTTCGCGCATACATGAAATGAACACATTTTTCTCCAAAACTATAACAGATGCAAGCTTGTCCTGTTTGGTGGAGATGATATTTAATAAAATAAGTAGAAATCCACTAAAAGTTTTGTTTGGTTATCTTGCAATCCCGAGATAATCGTCTCCATGCTCCAAATCCATTTTAAAGCCATTTTTAAGGCATTTCGCGCATACATGAAATGAACACATTTTTCTCCAAAACTATAACAGATGCAAGCTTGTCCTGTTTGGTGGAGATGATATTTAATAAAATAAGTAGAAATCCACTAAAAGTTTTGTTTGGTTATCTTGCAATCCCGAGATAATCGTCTCCATGCTCCAAATCCATTTTAAAGCCATTTTTAAGGCATTTCGCGCATACATGAAATGAACACATTTTTCTCCAAAACTATAACAGATGCAAGCTTGTCCTGTTTGGTGGAGATGATATTTAATAAAATAAGTAGAAATCCACTAAAAGTTTTGTTTGGTTATCTTGCAATCCCGAGATAATCGTCTCCATGCTCCAAATCCATTTTAAAGCCATTTTTAAGGCATTTCGCGCATACATGAAATGAACACATTTTTCTCCAAAACTATAACAGATGCAAGCTTGTCCTGTTTGGTGGAGATGATATTTAATAAAATAAGTAGAAATCCACTAAAAGTTTTGTTTGGTTATCTTGCAATCCCGAGATAATCGTCTCCATGCTCCAAATCCATTTTAAAGCCATTTTTAAGGCATTTCGCGCATACATGAAATGAACACATTTTTCTCCAAAACTATAACAGATGCAAGCTTGTCCTGTTTGGTGGAGATGATATTTAATAAAATAAGTAGAAATCCACTAAAAGTTTTGTTTGGTTATCTTGCAATCCCGAGATAATCGTCTCCATGCTCCAAATCCATTTTAAAGCCATTTTTAAGGCATTTCGCGCATACATGAAATGAACACATTTTTCTCCAAAACTATAACAGATGCAAGCTTGTCCTGTTTGGTGGAGATGATATTTAATAAAATAAGTAGAAATCCACTAAAAGTTTTGTTTGGTTATCTTGCAATCCCGAGATAATCGTCTCCATGCTCCAAATCCATTTTAAAGCCATTTTTAAGGCATTTCGCGCATACATGAAATGAACACATTTTTCTCCAAAACTATAACAGATGCAAGCTTGTCCTGTTTGGTGGAGATGATATTTAATAAAATAAGTAGAAATCCACTAAAAGTTTTGTTTGGTTATCTTGCAATCCCGAGATAATCGTCTCCATGCTCCAAATCCATTTTAAAGCCATTTTTAAGGCATTTCGCGCATACATGAAATGAACACATTTTTCTCCAAAACTATAACAGATGCAAGCTTGTCCTGTTTGGTGGAGATGATATTTAATAAAATAAGTAGAAATCCACTAAAAGTTTTGTTTGGTTATCTTGCAATCCCGAGATAATCGTCTCCATGCTCCAAATCCATTTTAAAGCCATTTTTAAGGCATTTCGCGCATACATGAAATGAACACATTTTTCTCCAAAACTATAACAGATGCAAGCTTGTCCTGTTTGGTGGAGATGATATTTAATAAAATAAGTAGAAATCCACTAAAAGTTTTGTTTGGTTATCTTGCAATCCCGAGATAATCGTCTCCATGCTCCAAATCCATTTTAAAGCCATTTTTAAGGCATTTCGCGCATACATGAAATGAACACATTTTTCTCCAAAACTATAACAGATGCAAGCTTGTCCTGTTTGGTGGAGATGATATTTAATAAAATAAGTAGAAATCCACTAAAAGTTTTGTTTGGTTATCTTGCAATCCCGAGATAATCGTCTCCATGCTCCAAATCCATTTTAAAGCCATTTTTAAGGCATTTCGCGCATACATGAAATGAACACATTTTTCTCCAAAACTATAACAGATGCAAGCTTGTCCTGTTTGGTGGAGATGATATTTAATAAAATAAGTAGAAATCCACTAAAAGTTTTGTTTGGTTATCTTGCAATCCCGAGATAATCGTCTCCATGCTCCAAATCCATTTTAAAGCCATTTTTAAGGCATTTCGCGCATACATGAAATGAACACATTTTTCTCCAAAACTATAACAGATGCAAGCTTGTCCTGTTTGGTGGAGATGATATTTAATAAAATAAGTAGAAATCCACTAAAAGTTTTGTTTGGTTATCTTGCAATCCCGAGATAATCGTCTCCATGCTCCAAATCCATTTTAAAGCCATTTTTAAGGCATTTCGCGCATACATGAAATGAACACATTTTTCTCCAAAACTATAACAGATGCAAGCTTGTCCTGTTTGGTGGAGATGATATTTAATAAAATAAGTAGAAATCCACTAAAAGTTTTGTTTGGTTATCTTGCAATCCCGAGATAATCGTCTCCATGCTCCAAATCCATTTTAAAGCCATTTTTAAGGCATTTCGCGCATACATGAAATGAACACATTTTTCTCCAAAACTATAACAGATGCAAGCTTGTCCTGTTTGGTGGAGATGATATTTAATAAAATAAGTAGAAATCCACTAAAAGTTTTGTTTGGTTATCTTGCAATCCCGAGATAATCGTCTCCATGCTCCAAATCCATTTTAAAGCCATTTTTAAGGCATTTCGCGCATACATGAAATGAACACATTTTTCTCCAAAACTATAACAGATGCAAGCTTGTCCTGTTTGGTGGAGATGATATTTAATAAAATAAGTAGAAATCCACTAAAAGTTTTGTTTGGTTATCTTGCAATCCCGAGATAATCGTCTCCATGCTCCAAATCCATTTTAAAGCCATTTTTAAGGCATTTCGCGCATACATGAAATGAACACATTTTTCTCCAAAACTATAACAGATGCAAGCTTGTCCTGTTTGGTGGAGATGATATTTAATAAAATAAGTAGAAATCCACTAAAAGTTTTGTTTGGTTATCTTGCAATCCCGAGATAATCGTCTCCATGCTCCAAATCCATTTTAAAGCCATTTTTAAGGCATTTCGCGCATACATGAAATGAACACATTTTTCTCCAAAACTATAACAGATGCAAGCTTGTCCTGTTTGGTGGAGATGATATTTAATAAAATAAGTAGAAATCCACTAAAAGTTTTGTTTGGTTATCTTGCAATCCCGAGATAATCGTCTCCATGCTCCAAATCCATTTTAAAGCCATTTTTAAGGCATTTCGCGCATACATGAAATGAACACATTTTTCTCCAAAACTATAACAGATGCAAGCTTGTCCTGTTTGGTGGAGATGATATTTAATAAAATAAGTAGAAATCCACTAAAAGTTTTGTTTGGTTATCTTGCAATCCCGAGATAATCGTCTCCATGCTCCAAATCCATTTTAAAGCCATTTTTAAGGCATTTCGCGCATACATGAAATGAACACATTTTTCTCCAAAACTATAACAGATGCAAGCTTGTCCTGTTTGGTGGAGATGATATTTAATAAAATAAGTAGAAATCCACTAAAAGTTTTGTTTGGTTATCTTGCAATCCCGAGATAATCGTCTCCATGCTCCAAATCCATTTTAAAGCCATTTTTAAGGCATTTCGCGCATACATGAAATGAACACATTTTTCTCCAAAACTATAACAGATGCAAGCTTGTCCTGTTTGGTGGAGATGATATTTAATAAAATAAGTAGAAATCCACTAAAAGTTTTGTTTGGTTATCTTGCAATCCCGAGATAATCGTCTCCATGCTCCAAATCCATTTTAAAGCCATTTTTAAGGCATTTCGCGCATACATGAAATGAACACATTTTTCTCCAAAACTATAACAGATGCAAGCTTGTCCTGTTTGGTGGAGATGATATTTAATAAAATAAGTAGAAATCCACTAAAAGTTTTGTTTGGTTATCTTGCAATCCCGAGATAATCGTCTCCATGCTCCAAATCCATTTTAAAGCCATTTTTAAGGCATTTCGCGCATACATGAAATGAACACATTTTTCTCCAAAACTATAACAGATGCAAGCTTGTCCTGTTTGGTGGAGATGATATTTAATAAAATAAGTAGAAATCCACTAAAAGTTTTGTTTGGTTATCTTGCAATCCCGAGATAATCGTCTCCATGCTCCAAATCCATTTTAAAGCCATTTTTAAGGCATTTCGCGCATACATGAAATGAACACATTTTTCTCCAAAACTATAACAGATGCAAGCTTGTCCTGTTTGGTGGAGATGATATTTAATAAAATAAGTAGAAATCCACTAAAAGTTTTGTTTGGTTATCTTGCAATCCCGAGATAATCGTCTCCATGCTCCAAATCCATTTTAAAGCCATTTTTAAGGCATTTCGCGCATACATGAAATGAACACATTTTTCTCCAAAACTATAACAGATGCAAGCTTGTCCTGTTTGGTGGAGATGATATTTAATAAAATAAGTAGAAATCCACTAAAAGTTTTGTTTGGTTATCTTGCAATCCCGAGATAATCGTCTCCATGCTCCAAATCCATTTTAAAGCCATTTTTAAGGCATTTCGCGCATACATGAAATGAACACATTTTTCTCCAAAACTATAACAGATGCAAGCTTGTCCTGTTTGGTGGAGATGATATTTAATAAAATAAGTAGAAATCCACTAAAAGTTTTGTTTGGTTATCTTGCAATCCCGAGATAATCGTCTCCATGCTCCAAATCCATTTTAAAGCCATTTTTAAGGCATTTCGCGCATACATGAAATGAACACATTTTTCTCCAAAACTATAACAGATGCAAGCTTGTCCTGTTTGGTGGAGATGATATTTAATAAAATAAGTAGAAATCCACTAAAAGTTTTGTTTGGTTATCTTGCAATCCCGAGATAATCGTCTCCATGCTCCAAATCCATTTTAAAGCCATTTTTAAGGCATTTCGCGCATACATGAAATGAACACATTTTTCTCCAAAACTATAACAGATGCAAGCTTGTCCTGTTTGGTGGAGATGATATTTAATAAAATAAGTAGAAATCCACTAAAAGTTTTGTTTGGTTATCTTGCAATCCCGAGATAATCGTCTCCATGCTCCAAATCCATTTTAAAGCCATTTTTAAGGCATTTCGCGCATACATGAAATGAACACATTTTTCTCCAAAACTATAACAGATGCAAGCTTGTCCTGTTTGGTGGAGATGATATTTAATAAAATAAGTAGAAATCCACTAAAAGTTTTGTTTGGTTATCTTGCAATCCCGAGATAATCGTCTCCATGCTCCAAATCCATTTTAAAGCCATTTTTAAGGCATTTCGCGCATACATGAAATGAACACATTTTTCTCCAAAACTATAACAGATGCAAGCTTGTCCTGTTTGGTGGAGATGATATTTAATAAAATAAGTAGAAATCCACTAAAAGTTTTGTTTGGTTATCTTGCAATCCCGAGATAATCGTCTCCATGCTCCAAATCCATTTTAAAGCCATTTTTAAGGCATTTCGCGCATACATGAAATGAACACATTTTTCTCCAAAACTATAACAGATGCAAGCTTGTCCTGTTTGGTGGAGATGATATTTAATAAAATAAGTAGAAATCCACTAAAAGTTTTGTTTGGTTATCTTGCAATCCCGAGATAATCGTCTCCATGCTCCAAATCCATTTTAAAGCCATTTTTAAGGCATTTCGCGCATACATGAAATGAACACATTTTTCTCCAAAACTATAACAGATGCAAGCTTGTCCTGTTTGGTGGAGATGATATTTAATAAAATAAGTAGAAATCCACTAAAAGTTTTGTTTGGTTATCTTGCAATCCCGAGATAATCGTCTCCATGCTCCAAATCCATTTTAAAGCCATTTTTAAGGCATTTCGCGCATACATGAAATGAACACATTTTTCTCCAAAACTATAACAGATGCAAGCTTGTCCTGTTTGGTGGAGATGATATTTAATAAAATAAGTAGAAATCCACTAAAAGTTTTGTTTGGTTATCTTGCAATCCCGAGATAATCGTCTCCATGCTCCAAATCCATTTTAAAGCCATTTTTAAGGCATTTCGCGCATACATGAAATGAACACATTTTTCTCCAAAACTATAACAGATGCAAGCTTGTCCTGTTTGGTGGAGATGATATTTAATAAAATAAGTAGAAATCCACTAAAAGTTTTGTTTGGTTATCTTGCAATCCCGAGATAATCGTCTCCATGCTCCAAATCCATTTTAAAGCCATTTTTAAGGCATTTCGCGCATACATGAAATGAACACATTTTTCTCCAAAACTATAACAGATGCAAGCTTGTCCTGTTTGGTGGAGATGATATTTAATAAAATAAGTAGAAATCCACTAAAAGTTTTGTTTGGTTATCTTGCAATCCCGAGATAATCGTCTCCATGCTCCAAATCCATTTTAAAGCCATTTTTAAGGCATTTCGCGCATACATGAAATGAACACATTTTTCTCCAAAACTATAACAGATGCAAGCTTGTCCTGTTTGGTGGAGATGATATTTAATAAAATAAGTAGAAATCCACTAAAAGTTTTGTTTGGTTATCTTGCAATCCCGAGATAATCGTCTCCATGCTCCAAATCCATTTTAAAGCCATTTTTAAGGCATTTCGCGCATACATGAAATGAACACATTTTTCTCCAAAACTATAACAGATGCAAGCTTGTCCTGTTTGGTGGAGATGATATTTAATAAAATAAGTAGAAATCCACTAAAAGTTTTGTTTGGTTATCTTGCAATCCCGAGATAATCGTCTCCATGCTCCAAATCCATTTTAAAGCCATTTTTAAGGCATTTCGCGCATACATGAAATGAACACATTTTTCTCCAAAACTATAACAGATGCAAGCTTGTCCTGTTTGGTGGAGATGATATTTAATAAAATAAGTAGAAATCCACTAAAAGTTTTGTTTGGTTATCTTGCAATCCGAGATAATCGTCTCCATGCTCCAAATCCATTTTAAAGCCATTTTTAAGGCATTTCGCGCATACATGAAATGAACACATTTTTCTCCAAAACTATAACAGATGCAAGCTTGTCCTGTTTGGTGGAGATGATATTTAATAAAATAAGTAGAAATCCACTAAAAGTTTTGTTTGGTTATCTTGCAATCCCGAGATAATCGTCTCCATGCTCCAAATCCATTTTAAAGCCATTTTTAAGGCATTTCGCGCATACATGAAATGAACACATTTTTCTCCAAAACTATAACAGATGCAAGCTTGTCCTGTTTGGTGGAGATGATATTTAATAAAATAAGTAGAAATCCACTAAAAAGTTTTGTTTGGTTATCTTGCAATCCCGAGATAATCGTCTCCATGCTCCAAATCCATTTTAAAGCCATTTTTAAGGCATTTCGCGCATACATGAAATGAACACATTTTTCTCCAAAACTATAACAGATGCAAGC